>NC_048303.1:54125385-54209501 GCF_013100865.1 Trachemys scripta elegans | reverse complement strand
ATGTAGAGTCAAATAAAGTAAAAATCTTAAATAAATCAAGATGTACCATAGAATCTCTATGGATATATATTCCATTCTTGAATAAGAATATAGTAGACAAGATATACTACCAACCACCTGATTAGGAGGTGACAGTGATTGTAAAATGCGCAGGAATATCGAGTCTACCAAGGCCTTAAAACATAATAGTAATGGGGGATTTCAACTATCCTCATAGTGACTGGGTATCTGTCACCTCAGGAAGGAATGCAGAGATAAAGTGTCTAGACACCAGAAGTGACTGCTTCTTGGAGTAGCTTGTTCTAGAACCCACAAGGAGAATGGCAATTCTTGATTTAATCCTCAATGGAGCACAGGTTCTGGCCCAAGAAGTGAATATAGCTGAGTTGCTCAGTAATAGCAACCATAATGTAATTAAAATTTAACAACCTTGTAGGGAGATTTAATTGTAGCATTTAATTTCAAAAGGGGGAACTACAGAAAATGAGGAAGCTAGTTAAACTGAAATTAAAAGGAACCGTCACATAGGTGAAATGCCTGCAAACTACATGGAGACTGTTTTAAAACACCATAACAGAGACTCAAACTAAATGCATACCCCCAAATAAATGTTTAAAAACAGAGTAAGAGGACTCCCCTCTCCATGCCCCCCAAAAAAGCTACCATGGCTAAAGAGTAAAAGAGGCAGAGATAAAAAGGCATCCTTAATAACTGGAAGTCAAATCCTAGTGGGGAAAATAGGAAGGAGCATAAACTCTGTCAAGTCAACTGTAAAAGCATAGTAAGGCAGGCCAAAAGAGAATTTGAAGAGCAAGAAGCAAAAGACAAACTAAATGCAAGTTTTTAAGCACATCAGAAGCAGGAAGACAGACTAAGTATCAGTGGGTGATTGAGGTGCTAAAGGAGCACTCAATGAAGTGCTAATGAAGCACTCAGTGAAGACGAGACTGTTGTGGAGAAGCTAAATGAGTTCTTTGCATCAGTCTTCACTGAAGAAGATGAGGGGGAGAGCTCTACACATGCGCCATTCTTTTTAGGGGACAAATCTAAGGAACAGTCCCAGCTTGAGATGTCAGTAGAGGAAACTGATAAATTAAAAAGTAGTAAATCACCAGGCCAGATGGTATTCACTGAAGATTCTGAAGGCACTCAAATATGAAAGTGCAGAACTGTTGTCTGTGGTATGTAGCCTATTACTTAAAATCAGCCTCCATACCACTTGCTAGCAGATAGATAATGTAACATTAGTTTAAAAAAAAAAAAAAACCCGCACACACACCCCAGATGCGATCCTGGCAATTACAGGCCTGTATGTCCAACTACAGTACCAGGCATATTGGTTGAAACCGTAGGAAAAAAACAAAATAAATCAGACAGAGGAACACAATATGTTGGGGGAAGAAACATGACTTTTGTAAAGGAAAAATCATGCCTCACCAATCTGTTTGAATTCTTTGAGGGAAGGGTCAACAAATATGCGGACAAGGGTGAGCCAGTGGATATAATGTACTTGGCCTTTCAGGAAGCCTTTAACAAGGTCCTTCACTAAAGGCTCTTAAGCAAACTAGCAGTCATGGGATAAGACAGAAGGTCTTCTCACAGATCAGTAGCTGGTTAAAAGATAGGAAACAAAGGGTAGGAATAACTGGTCAGTTTTCACAGTGGTAAGAGTTAAACAGAGGAATCCCACAAGGGTATGTACTGGGACCAGTGCTGTTCAACATGGTCATAAAGGATCTGGAAAAGGGATGAGTGGTGAGGTGGCAAAATTTACAGATAGACAATTTAAAATAGTTACATCCAAAACTGACTATGAAGAATCACAAAGATCTCATTAAACTGGGTGACTGAGCAACAAAATGACAGATGACATTTAATGTTGATAAGCTCAAAGTAATGCACATTGGAAAAAATAACCCCAACTATACATACAAAATGATGGGCTCTAACTTAGCTGTTTCTACTCAAGAAAGATCTTTAAGTCATTGTGTAGAGTTCTCTGAGAACATCTGCTCCATGTGCAGCAGCAATCAAAAAAGCTAACAATGTTAGGAACTATTAGGAAAGGGTTAGATAATAAAATAGAAAATATTATAATGCCACTACATAAATCCATGATATGTCCACACCTTGAATACTGTGTACAGTTCTGGAGTCTCTCTCAAAAAAGGTTTATTAGAATTGGAAAAAGTGCAGAAAAGGGCAACAAAAATGATTAGGGGCATGGAACAGTTTCCATATGAGGAGCGATTAAAGAAACTGGGACTGTTCATCTTAGAAAAGAAATGACAAAGGAGTGGGAAGGATATGATAGAGGTCTATAAAATCATGAATGGTGTGGAGAAAGTGAATATGGAAGTGTTATTTACCCCATTGTTCAACACAAGAAGTAGGAGCCATGCGACAAAATTAATAGGCAGCAGGTTAAAACATCAGAAGTAGTATTTCTTCAAACAACTCAGTCAAGCTGTGGAATTCATTGCCAGGGGACGTTGTGAAGGCCAAGACTATAACTAGGTTCAAAAAAGAATTAGATAATTTCATGGATGATAGGTCCATCAATGGCTCTTAGCCAAGATAGTCAGGACAAAACCCCATGTCAGAAGCTGGGACTGGATGACAGGAAATGGATCACTCGATTGACCCAATCTGTTCATTCCCTAAAGCATCTGGCACTGGCCACTGTCAGAAGACAGGATACTGGGATACATGGATTATAAGTCTCCCCCAGCATAGCTGTTCTTATTACAATGATGGGTACTATGGAAAATCCTTAGATAGGAAATTTCACTAATTTTTGCTAGAGTCTGCAGCTATTAGTGGTGGAATAGTTCCATTTTCTCTCAGATTTGAAAAAGTCAGGGGTAATGCAGGTCCATATTTGATTGCTGAATATTGCAATCCAAAATGGAGTTCAAACCTGGTTTTGCTCACCATCTCAAATTAAGATGCATTTAGATTTCATACATTAATATTCCCATGCAATGTAGGCTGAAAACAGTATTATCCTGTATGGAAACTTCCCTCCTCCCCCTCCCCTCTTTCCACTGATGAAAAAAGTCTCCATGGAATCTTTGCAAAAAGGAGCTGTAACTTTAGGTGTTTTTACACCCCTGGGTCTCTTGAGTCTTATCATGGGAGAGTTGACGGTGACTATTGCAATTATCTGCCTACAATGTTAATGTATGTTTGAAGTCTCAGTAGAGATGTTAGTAGTGAAGGCTTCTACATTCCATTTCAATCACTTTATCTGGGTACTGTGCTTAAGTCATCATAGTATTTCTACAGGTTGTCCCGTCATATTGGGAAAACCTCTGGGGGGGGGGTGGGGGCAGTGGTTTTAAAATTTTCTAAATCTTGAAGGAACCACATTGCCCTAGGAAGCCACACCAAGATACTTGGTTATTGCACAGATAGCCCCTCTCTCTAGATGGCTAGCCTGAGATCTGTGTAGAGATTCAGGAGCCTCATGCATGATACCTTCCTATTGCTACATTGTCATAGTTCAATAACTCGCATCCAGAACATTTCAAGTTCAAAGTGAAAAGTTTGCTAGTCAGATGGGAACTCAAGGGTACCTTCCTAGCAACTACATATCATGTGATTTCCTGGCATATGTAGTTTAACTCTGATTAAATCCCACTAGATATACAGAGAAGCTGCAAGCCACGTTTTTTGGTTGGTTGTTTTGCAAATTATCGATAAAATATACAGACAATTTCCCAGGGGAAAAAATATGCACTCTCAGCCTAATGCATGTGCCTGGATACCCTCCTCTTCCGTCCCATTCAGCCACTTGTACTGGAGTATCAAGTGATATGTTATACAATCTGTAATCAAAGTATAACCTTTCCCCTCAGACCATGTGAAAATGTCTACAGCATTTGCTTAGGGTAAAATTCAGTTAGGTTAACACTTAAACTATAGTACATATATGAGATAAAACCCAGCATACAAAAAGAGGAACTCAGTACATTCTCTGGTAGAATAGGGGCACTTACTTTACCTTTCCCCTTAGGTTTGAAGGACACATTTTCCAACAGTTTCACATAGATATTTGGGTACACATTAGAACATGAATCAGCCCCAAAATGAACACTTGTCACAGCTAACTGTAGGAGTCAATTATATTCAAACTTTTGTATCTTAGTTTCTTTGCATCCAGCAGTAGCTCTTAGCAAACTTGGATATTTCAGTTCCCCATTTATTCAGAATCTCTCCAATTATTTTCCCTTTTGGGTTACCTGATATTTTGTATTGTCAGAAAAGCAACCAGAAGCCTTTTCCATCATGTTATTTTTGTGATGAGACAAACCTCAGCTTCTGTTTCCTTTGCAATACAAGATCATTTTCAGGAACACTCAAGTCTCATTTGCTGGTTTAGACAAGCAAGATGGTGTTGTTTTTCCATTTACTTTCTCCTTTGGAGCATGCTGCATTCAAAAACAAGGTCTGTATCCCTTGGGTGTGATGGCATAACAGTAACTGTGTATACTGGCTCAGAGGATTACTTGTCCATCTCCTGGGGGATTCTGTATAATTTTCTGATATTCAGAGGATTATCTTTAATATAAATCTCTGGAAGTTCTGCATTAGCTATTCTACTAAAAAAGTCAGTGGATCCTCTGGCAATTTATTAGCCTCCTCCATGCTACTTTCAAAGGTCTGAATTGATTTGATTTTCCAGCTACTCTGTCTACCAGCACTTTACCCTCCATACACAGATCCCTTCCTCATCTTTAGTCTGATTCCAACAGGGTACTCACCTCAGGTGCAACGACCGAGGCATTTAGGTTTTGATATAGCAATGTGCAGAGTACTTGAAGTTAAATACATGCATACTCCCAGTGGTTTAAGTATGTGCCTAAGGGCTAGATTCACAAAGCAACTTAGGTGTGTTGATACTGAGCATCACCATGCCTAACTTCTAGGTGCCTTAAAGAAAAAAAAAGAAAAAAAAAAAACCCAACCACTACTGGGATTCACAAAGCCTGAGTTCAGCACCGAGGCTCCCTGTACAATGAATGGGAATAGATAGGCACCTGAGAATGGAATCCACAGAAGCCAGCATGGTAAGGTGACTCATCTCCTAAATTAGCCATTAGGAAATGCTGAGGAGAATGGTGTGTCCTAAGCCTCGCCCCCAGTTCTTGGAATTCAGCACCTAAATCCAGGTTGGAGGAAGGTGCCTCCCTCTGCTTGGGATTCTCAGCTGCAAACCTATTAGCATTAGGTGCCTACCCTGTTTTTGTGGGTGGAGGCAGCAGCAGGAGGCAGAGCCCTCCCTCAGAACTTTTAGCCCTGTGATTAGGGTACTCACCTGGGATGCGCAGCTTCATAATTCAAGGCCCTCCTTCACCTGAGCACAGCTCTGCCTTCTCTCCAGTGAGGGCCCTAACCAATGGGCTACAATCTGATGCAGGGGCTCCCTTGCTCTCTCCTGCTGAAGCAATTTCACTGTGGCTAATTAGAGTCCTTGGGGTGGGACTTAGGCCACACCATTCTCCTTAGCATTGCCTAATGGCTATTTTTAGGGAGCCCAACCATTTAGGGCTTTTCGGTGGCAGGAAAGGGCTCTTCTCAGCTTCAAGGTAGAGAATGCTGGGATTGTGGGCATAGCAAGAAGGTTGTGTGCTTGGATTATGAGCAATGCTAGAATCACAGGCATGAGGAAGGGGGGAGAGTGGAGGGACAGCAGGTCAGGCAGGCAATACAGGTCAGTCAGCTAAGGTCTCTAGAGTGGTGTAATTTTATATATCAAGTCTACCAGTGATACATGGTTTCCTGTTCCGTTTAGAAGCTTGGCACTAGCAAAATCTATTTATAATTAATATTCATATAATTCATTTGTGAGCATGTGATGACATGTTGAGCTGTCATTTCAGGTCCCCTTGAAGCAGGTGGAGTCTGAGCAATCCTTTTACATACCAGAGGGACAAATTTCATGTTACACAGTACTATGTAATAAGCACAGGGAATACAACTGAGCTGAGAGAAAGCATGCTGCACCTTTTTAATGACTGCTGTAGTTGCCCCTCCTGCCTGGGCTGTTCCAGCGACACTGGGGACATTCTGTGCGGCTTTTTGACCTGCCTTCAGCATTCTGTTAGAGGTTATGTTTGAATTAGAAAAGAATCTAAAATGAAGGATCCTTCACTCATTGAAGAAAACCCTCCTATGGGTGGAGTTGTAGTAATTACAAGGCTGGGTTAGGATTCTATTTACACACATTTCTGGCCCTGACAGTTGTCAGTCTAGATGAGGGTGGAAGAGAGATTGTTTTTAGATTGTTCAGAACCCTGGGTGTGTTTCATAACAAGTCCTGTGTGTTGTACCCAAAATCTAACTGCACAATTATTCACCAGCCTCCAAATCAGGCCTTGAGCTGATGGCTTGACTGAGTTCTAGTGCTTTAGTCCAGGACTTTAAAGCAGTGACTTACCAGAGAATGTTTAGTACTACTGTGTTTCATCGATAAACAGTCTAGCATGGTACACAACTCATGAATTTCTTACCCTCTGTGACAAAGCTTCTTCTCGGCCTCAGTGGGTCCTGCACTTCTGTATAGTGCTTCTTTCCCTCAGAGGTTTTTCCCCCCACACACACTCCTGGGCCTGCTGTCCACACTCTGCTGGAGCAGGGTTTCTCCCAGCCTCCTTGAAGGGAGCTCTCAGTCTTTGGTAACCCCTGCAGGTGCAGTGGCCACAGACCAGACACCTGGTTCAGACTCTCTCCTTGGGCAGGGTCTCTTCCCTCAGACCCTGCTTGGGCAGAGATTCACCCACCCTTCACTTCTGTATCTGCAGGGTTTCTTTCCTGGTGCTTGCTGGTATCAGCACCACCCACCTCTCCAGTAACATGCTTTCCTCTCCTAGCACATACTCATCTGGCTGGAGAAAAGGCTTTTAACAGGTTCTAGCAGGCCCTTGATTGGCCCCAGGTGTCCTAATTAACCAAAAGTAACCCTGTTCAGCTACCAAGGAGAAAGGGACCTGCTCCTCCTGGCCCACATCCTGGCACTCAAAAGGACCACTCTCCTATAGCCATCTGGCCTGACCCCATCACACCTCCTATAAGTCTATAGGAGAATGGTGTTGGGAGTCCTTGTGAAGAATGTCCCTGCACTGTCCTTCCTGCAGATGCTGGGCACACACAGACTGTGACACTGATGCTACACCCCTTGGTGAAGTACAGCTCACTGTTCCCACCCATCCTGTGCAGCACAGAGGGGTTAAGCCAAGGGTCTGCCTTCCTCACTATCCCCTTTGGGGTACTGTGCGCCCTGAAGGCAGTAGGAGAGAGCTGTCTGCATGCTCCCTTATATGCATGAAGGGAAATTCTGTGTGGTCCTTGCACAGTGTGTAGGGAAACTCCTTCCACCCTCCTTGTCACTGTGCGGCCATCGTGGAAACACACAGCATTGCCCCCTGGAAGATGTAAATCCGTCAGGAGTTGGCACTACGGGGGTGTACTGCTATCATGACACAGGGCACTTGTTGAACAAGTGTTGTTGGCAGAAAAAGCATCACATTATTTTCTTGAAAAGAGATGACTATTTGTTCATACACTCGGTATCTGTAAAGCCATAGTGACATGCTTTGTAGATGTATATATGGCCATCTATTAGTTAAGAGAAAAGACGTTGGAAGACACTGGAGGGAGAGTGGGGAAAGAACCACCCCCACACCTTTGGGGCACCTACTCCCACCTACAGTAGTGATAACTGTAAAGAGGCAGGGGAGAGAGAGACCAGAACACAAGAGAGGGAAAGGAGGACAGAGATGGAAGAATACACAGGAGCTCAACCCATATAAATCGGCCTAATACTAAAGGGTACTATTGCTGATCACAAGTTTCCTAGCTCCAGATTTAGTGCCTAATTCTGCTCCCATGTACTAAAATACCCACTGAGTTCAATGGCAACAGATTCATAGTGTTTTGGCTGTGGTATGGGTGTTGAATTTGCTTTTGTTACTTAAAATTCACACATACCATAACTGTTTTGTTTTTGTGTCTGCATTGTAACATGTACTTGTCTCTCATCAGTACCTGGAGCTCATCACATGATATGCACCACATTTACTGTTTGTTTTGCTCAAAGAGTGCAGTGGGGCCCCTTGATGATCGAGATACAAAAGGAGCGCTTAAAGACGATAAAGTCATTGCGGAGAATCTAAATGGTTCTTTGCTTCAGTCTTCATGGCTGAGGATGTTAGGGAGATTCCAAACCTGAGCTGGCTTTTGTAGGTGACAAATCTGAGGAACTGTCATGGATTGAAGTGTCGTGAGAGGAGGTTTTGGAATTAATTGATAAACTTAACATTAACAAGTCACCGGGACCAGATGGCATTTACCCAAGAGTTCTGAAAGAACTCAAATGTGAAGTTGTGGAACTGTTAACTAAGGTTTGTAACCTGTCCTTTAAATCGGCTTCTGTACCCAATAACTGGAAGTTAGCTAATGTAACGCCAATATTTAAAAAGGGCTCTAGAGGTGATCCCGGCAATTACAGACCAGTAAGTCTAACGTCTGTACTGAGCAAATTAGTCGAAACAATAGTTAAGAATAAAATTGTCCGACACATAGAAAAACAAACTGTTGAGCAATAGTCAACATGGTTTCTGTAAAGGGAAATCGTGTCTTACTAATCTATTAGAATTCTTTGAAGGGGTCAACAAACATGTGGACAAGGGGGATCCAGTGAACATAGTGTACTTAGATTTCCAGAAAGCCTTTGACAAGGTCCCTCACCAAAGGCTCTTATGTAAATTAAGCTGCCATGGGATAAAAGGGATGGTCCTTTCATGGATTGAGAACTGGTTAAAAGACAGGGAACAAAGGGTAGGAATTAATGGTAAATTCTCAGAATGGAGAGGGGTAACTAGTGGTGTTCCCCAAGGGTCAGTCCTCGGACCGATCCTATTCAACTTATTCATAAATGATCTGGAGAAAGGGGTAAACAGTGAGGTGGCAAAGTTTGCAGATGATACTAAACTGCTCAAGATAGTTAAGTCCAAAGCAGACTGTGAAGAACTTCAAAAAGATCTCACAAAACTGAGTGATTGGGCAACAAAATGGCAAATGAAATTTAATGTGGATAAATGTAAAGTAATGCACATTGGAAAAAATAACCCCAACTATACATACAATATGATGGGGGCTAATTTAGCTACAACAAGTCAGGAAAAAGATTTTGGAGTCATCGTGGATAGTTCTCTGAAAATGTCCACGCAGTGTGCAGAGGCAGTCAAAAAAGCAAACAGGATGTTAGGAATCATTAAAAAGGGGATAGAGAATAAGACTGAGAATATATTATTGCCCTTATATAAATCGATGGTACGCCCGCATCTTGAATACTGCGTACAGATGTAGTCTCCTCATCTCAAAAAAGATATACTGGCACTAGAAAAGGTTGAGAAAAGGGCAACTAAAATGATGAAGGGTTTGGAACGGGTCCCATATGAGGAGAGATTAAAGAGGCTAGGACTCTTCAGCTTGGAAAAGAGGAGACTAAGGGGGGATATGGTAGAGGTATATAAAATCATGAATGATGTGGAGAAAGTGGATAAGGAAAAGTTATTTACTTATTCCCATAATACAAGAACTAGGGGTCATCAAATGAAATTAATAGGCAGCAGGTTTAAAACAAATAAAAGGAAGTTCTTCTTCACACAGCGCACAGTCAACTTGTGGAACTCCTTACCTGAGGAGGTTGTGAAGGCTAGGACTATAATAGAGTTTAAAAGAGAACTGGATAAATTCATGGTGGTTAAGTCCATTAATGGCTATTAGCCAGGACGGGTAAGGAATGGTGTCCCTAGCCTCCCTCTGTCAGAGGGTGGAGATGGATGGCAGGAGAGAGATCACTTGATCATTGCCTGTTAGGTTCACTCCCTCTGGGGCACCTGGCATTGGCCACTATCAGTAGACAGGATACTGGGCTAGATAGACCTTCAGTCTGACCTGGTACGGCCTTTCTTATGTTCTTATATTGAAGGGCATGGCTTTTGGAAGTTGGAGGCTCTGGGGAGCATTTTTGAATACTCTGAACTGCGGTATCTACTTTCTCCACTTCATTGTCCTCATAGCTTAAAATGTTGAGCTGAAATCCATCCATCTTCTGGCAAAACCCTCCTTGGCACTTTTGACACCAAATACTATTACAACACATTCATGGAGACCTTTCTAAGCTGCTACATTTCAGCCAGGAGTTGGGGTGAGTTGTTAAAGTCCCAGTCCCAACCTGGGTGCTGACAGTTCCCAGACTGCATTGTTCTCTTCTGGGTCTCTAGTCAGATCCCTCAGGCAGTCTTTAACAACAGCCACTGACAAAATTATTCTATTAGCAACACCTTTCCCTATCAGTAAGACCAAGGCTTACTTCTAAAGTGTTCAGCCTTCCAGTCATTGCCAGATAGAAGGCAATAATTATGAAGATGCCTCACCAGTGGCTGTGTCTGCAGGGAGACCAGGGTAGAAGGCAGGGCCGCCTGGGGGGGGGGGGAGGGCGAGTGGGGCAATTTGCCCTGGGCCCTGCAGGGGCCCCCACGAGAATGTTGGAGGCTCCCCCCCCCACCTCCACCTTCCCACATCCCCCGGCACCTCAACCCGCTGCGTCCAGGAGCGGCCCAGGACAGAGCTAAAGTGGCAAGGCACCACTGGGGCCTGAGCTCTTCTCACTTGAAGCTGCGTGGTAAGGGGGCGGGGCTGCGAGTTGCGGCTGAGTGGTGGGAGCTCAAGTCCTGTGGAGCCATGCTGCTTTAGCTCTGTCCAGGGCCGCTTCTGGATGCGGTGCGCTGAGGGTCCGGGAGAGGTGGGAGGAAGCAGCAAGGTAAGCCCCTCTGAGCCAGACATCCCTCTGACCCTCCGCTTCGAGCCCAGCCCCTCTGAGCCAGGCACCCTCCTGATCCCACCCACCCACACAGCCCTGACCCCCAGCTCTGAGCCCAGCCCCTGTGAACCAGGCACCCACCGACCCAGAGCCCAGCTCCCCACCCAGCCCTGGGCAACAACAGCGCCACCCCCAGACAGCAACAGCCCATTGGCTCCAACCATTACCATCACCCAGCGACAGCCCATTATATAATTGCAAATGTGTACATATCATTAAAGCATTTAATGTTTTTAAATAATGTATTTTGTGTATTTTCAAATTATTAAAAATTAATTTTTGAATGTATTTCACTGGTTAGTATCATGTATTTGGAAATGTAAAAAATATAGTATTGAAACTTATTTTTTATGGAAGGGGCCCCCAAAATTGCTTTGTCCTAGGCCCCCTGAATCCTCTGGGTGGCCCTGGTAGAAGGTTGGTAGGTTACAATGTTTCCTGTCAAATGTACTTAATAGCTGTGTATTTGCATAAAGAAGATGCCTCTGTGTACAGTGAATGCATGTGTGTTTGTTAGAAAGCTTTCTTACCCAGAGGTTTTCAAGCTACCATGAAGATTGGGATACACATTTACTCCCTGATCTTCATAGAATAATAAGTCTCATTTAGTTGGTTCAATAACATTTGAAATGACGACTTATGTTTTGAGTATTAGAATGCAGATAGTTGCTTCAATATATTTAGTACACACATGATAAATCAACCATGAAATGACATATATACACTCTCTTAGTTCCCTACTGTGAAACCAAATAAAGAGGGAAACACATTGAGATTTGAAGATTAAACTTTTGGCTACAGCTAACTTGTACATGTGCATGCGCGCAAAACAATACCTTATAGTTAATTTAAGCAGCACAAGGGCAAATTCTGTTATGAGTAACATGGGTGTTGATTCAGAGTTGCTCCTAATTTATACCAGTGTTACTGAAAGCAGAATTTGCTGCAATAGCCCAACGTACACAACACTGATTATGATGGTTAAATCAATGGGAGCTACATGCATTATCTGATGGTAGAATCTGGCACTAAATCGACTCAGTCTTCCACTATAATCCCCGTTTATTGAATCAATTGTACAAAATTATGCTTTGTGTTAAGTCATTAGTAGACAGATGAGAAATGTCCAATACTCACCTTAAGTAACCCCATAAGAATACACTTTGGGGTAAAACTCTAGAATATGAAGTTTCTGGCTAAGAGTAACAGTTTGTAATACCAGCAATAATCCTCGAAGATCACATTTTTCAATGTGCAAATCTATGGACTTGCAGGATATAAGTCAGTGAAGAATCTGGTCCCAGGATGTTAGGGGGATCTAGGGCTTGTATGGCATGGACAGAATTTAACTAAGTTATCAATCTCTGAAAATTAAAAATAATATTCTGGACACTTTTAAATTGCTGTGGGAGAACATTCACTGAAATCAATGGAATTACTTTGGATTTACACCAGTGAAGGTGAGATCAGAATCTTGCCTAGTGACTTTCTTTAAGAAGTTTCCTAATAGGATTTTGTGCCCTGTTTAGCAAAACAATAATACTTGCTTTATTTATTTACTTGTCTGCTCAGCAAGACTCTGATGCACCAGCCAATTCAAACATCCTTTAAAAAATATGAATACTCTATCAGGTCTATTATTATGCTCTTGATTCAACATGTAAATCACCATAAATGCCTAAAAAGCATCTATGCATTGTGTATGCTTATGTAGACTATGCCAATATATGGAAGCAGAATTTGGAGGAGGGATGAGATGCTTTTACAAGAGTTAGCATGAAAATAGATGTTTTTCTTCCAGCTGCCTAGAAAATTTGTACCTGGGCATAAACTGCAGCTCCTCTTGCTCCTTCAAACCCAAAGGATAAGCTCCCAGGGGAACAACCAGGGGCTCTTTCTACATCTAAGAGAAGGGATGATCTAAACATGGGTCTCTCAGTTTTGTTCATGTACAACGATGGAGCAGATGGGTTGAAATCTAGTCCATTCATTTTACATGAGTAGCTGTCTAACTATGTATTCATTCATCTGGTAGAATCTAAGAGCTACTTATAGTCTGCATCAGGTTTTAAATACTGCCTGGGATCAGCGCGCCAGCAGAAGCAATGACTCTTGTCAATTTGAAGTCACTTCAGCTGTAAAGCTGCTCCTGTCAGAGTCTGGCTGTCTGACATATCTGAAGAGGAGCATGCAGCTGCAGTGCTTTGAGATGAATCTTCATTGTCTCTCGGGTACTCAGCGAACAGCAGAAGTAAGCCAATAGAGTTTCATGCTATTAGAAAATAGGATTTCTCCCCGTTTGCATTTTCTCCCAAATCATTGAATGTGTGATGGCAAAATAGATTAGTCTTGTGACCATACACCCTACAAACATTGCCAGTGGCTACAAATCCAAATTATGCAACTAGCATCACCATACTAGCTTCTTCCAAAAATGCTGATGCATTTACAGTGAACTCATAACCAGGCCCATTGAGCAACATGTCAAAGTGACGCAAGATGTCAGCATTGATGGTCATGAGTCAAAAATCAAACAAGCATTCTTCTTTTATAAGCTTTCCACGTGTGTAGTAGCACGTACTGAAAGCCAGTAAAACATCTGTGACTGTACTAACTCCTTTGCAATTGAGCAATCCTTAGACAATAGTGTCACAATCATTCTCCAGAACTATATTTCAGGTTAAGGCATTAGTGGATAAATGCGAAATATCTGCATTGGCCAATACTCACCAAAAACTGACCCAGTAAGAACACAAAACTCCTTCAACTGCTGGTTTTCTTCCATAACAAAAAACATGTATATTATCATGGGGGGAAGGATAGGTCAGTGGTTTGAGCATTGGCCTGATAAACCCAGAGTTGTGAGCTCAATCCTTGAGGGGGCCACTTAGGGATCTGGGGCAAAAATCTGTCTAGGGATTAGTCCTGCTTTGAGTAGGGGATTGGACTAGATGACCTCCTGAGGTTCCTTCCAACCCTGATAGTCTATGATCATGACAAGCAAACTGTACACACTTGGTTATAATTGAATATGGGTGTATGAGAGTCTTAGTTTAATGGCATATTTAAGAGACACAAGCACATAGAATAGCAAGCTCCCCCCATTGGCAGTGTCTACATATATGCTAACAGTGAAGAAATATAAATCCCAAAATATGTATAGAGCATTCACTATTTTGTAGAGCATTATCCATTATGGCTGGTCTCCCAGCAAGTTGCCTGATGAATGTTTAGGTAGCATGCACCGAATTTTTAAAGACTGTCCCTACGGTACCTAGTTTAGGAGCATGTGTTCAAGTCTCATTGACTTCAATAGCTCTTAATCAGGTGCTTAAGTTCTGTCCTAAATAAAGAGGCTTTCCTGAATTGGGGCCCAAATCATAGAGGTTCAAATTCTCCATCTGCAGTATTGCCATTGACTTCAACAGTACCAGGATTTGGCCCTCAGTCAGTATTTGCTTTGCTGTGTGGAGAGCACAAGAGCAGTGGACAAAGGAACTGGTATCCAGAGAACTTAGGACATTGTTCAAGAAAATGCATGTTTAAATTTAGGCATGAGCTTAAATCCTATTAACTTCAGCTGAAGGGTTCACGTTTGCTAGGCTGTATATTCACACTAAGGGCTTGTCTTCACTACCCGCCTGGATCGGTG
The DNA here is from genome assembly GCF_013100865.1 of Trachemys scripta elegans. Taxonomy (NCBI): domain Eukaryota; kingdom Metazoa; phylum Chordata; order Testudines; family Emydidae; genus Trachemys; species Trachemys scripta. The sequence goes on along the minus strand of NC_048303.1, from coordinate 54,194,958 downwards.
GGTAGAAATCGATCTCTCAGGGATCAAATTATCGCGTCTCGTTGGGACGCGACAATCGATCCCCGAATCGACGCGCATACTTCACCATAGCAGGTAGGAGTAAGCACCATCGATGGGGGAGCCGCGGCGGTCGATTTGCCGCCATCCTCACAGCGGGGTAAGTCGGCTCGGATACGTCGAATTCAGCTACACTATTCGCGTATATTTATATATAGCCTCTTCAGCTATTCGCGTAGCTGAATTTGCGTATCTTAAATCGATCCCTCCCTGCCCCCCAGTGTAGACCTAGCCTAAGAGTAATTGGCTGCAGCAAAACAGGGAAACACACCTACTCCCTGCCCACGTACTACCAGATATGTGTGTCATTGATAAAGGACAGTATTTATATTTATTTAGTTATGAAAATCATAGAATAGATTCCTTTATTTCTGATCAATTGCAGAACCATAGTCAAGGTACACTTACTCTGGCCCTGTAATTACCTCTCTTCCACTCAGCTCACAGTCTCAGCCAGGGCTATTTCTCACATCTGAAAATTTGACTAAAAGTATGTATTTTTTCACTCTCACACTTCTCCAAGAATGATTGAGGTGATGGTACTCATACTTACCAAAATAATTTTCTTCTTGGAGGAGACCAAACATGCAAAAGTTCAGAAAGCAGAAGTTCAGAAAGTTTTAAGTGTATGCAAATATGGGATTATCATGGAAGCTGGACAACAATACCTGTTAACAACAGGATATACCAGACAAGCATCTTAAAGACAGTTTGACTGGCAAGGTCTTTGATGTCACTCAGTTACATAAAATGCAATTATAAAATGCACTATTTCAAATTAAAGTTCCCATAAGTGTTCTCATATTAAAGGTTTCTTTTAAAAAAAAGAGCGCTTGATGCTCAGAGCTTTCCCAATTTAAAGCCTTCAGGCAAGTCCCTACTATGTGAAAGCCTCGTTTAGAATTTACACTACTTCCACAATACACCATTTTAACAAAAAATGTTCTGTGGCGAACTACTTCAGCCTCCCTCTTTAATGTTTTTTTCAGCTTCTCTGTGCAGTAACACACAATTAATGATTCTTATAAGATTGTTCAGCTTCCCCTTCTGAATTCTCAGTTGCTTCCAGTGTGTCTTGTTCAGAGGAAAACACCAGCCGTCCCCCACTCCCCCGGCCACTTTTTTGTGTGCAGGTTTGTAATTCTAGATTACTTATGTGACCCTCTTGTAATGCAATTCTTAACCCTTAAACCAGCTAGAATATAGCCCTCTATACAGAGATGATTAGACAACTCCACTCATTGAAATCCCTCCTACAGATTTTCTGCTGGTGTATGAGAAGTAATTTAGTTTAAAAAAACAAAAACAAAACTCCAACAACAGTGTAAGAGAACCATCAAGATATGTATACACCTACTGAGTGATCTTATAACTGTCCTCTATCTCTCCTTCCCTTCTATTTGTTTCTGACCCTCACATGTTGTCATGTCAGAATTTAAAGATCTCTGGAGCAAGCATTGTGTCTTTATTTGCTTCTGTGAATTCATAGTTGTTGGCTCTCAAACAACAAAGAACATGTTACAGGGAGGGACTGTGTTAATAAAATCTTCTCCTGCTCAACTATAATTGACCACCTCAACTTCCAGTTCCAGAAATATTATTTTTCACTTGGACAATGCTCAGACACAAATAATGACAGACGAGTTTATATCAAATGAACTCTATTGGGTTTATTAAATGGTCTTACACATACAGGTTAATTAAAAAAAATCTACACTTCATGGAATATGTGCATCCACTTAGAGGATACAAATCTGGGCCAACTTCCATTGAATCTGTTGATGGTCAGTCACTGTAAAAATGTACAGGTTATTTTCTGATATACAAAAAGAAAACCTACCATTCTTTGTTAATCATCCAGTACAGCTCACAGCACTCTACCACACAGCTGCATGTAGTGTTTTAGTGCAAAAGGAAATACAAATATAAAAATATGGAGATTTGAATTTAAAAAAAAAAAACCCCAATGGTGTTAGAGGTGAGTGTCTGCTATGGGTATTCTTCTAAGTTCTACAATCTGTGAGTTAGCCATGCTGCCTCCATCCTGGCTGCCATGGTAGGAATCGTTATCACTGATATTGAGGCCTGCACCTGAAACACAAAGCCAAGAAAGCAATAATGAGAACTGAAGACTGAAACAGCAAGGATGAGATCATATCCTGTTAAACAGGGAAACCTGCCCTACTTCTCTATTCTTATTACAGCAGCTCTTCTCCTCCCCCACAAAAGTACAGCAGATTTTCTGATATGGTCTATAGCTTTGCACTCACAGACTGTAGGCTCATTTAACTGAGGACATATCTCTGCACCTACACCTGTTCATGCCTTTGCCTGCAACTTAGATCATTACAAACATTGAATCTATCTCCCCTTGTAAGTATTCTCACACTTCTTATCAAACTGTCTGTACTGGGCTATCTTGATTATCACGTCAAAAGTTTTTTTTCCTCTTACTTAATTGGCCTCTCAGAGTTAGTAAGACAACTCCCACCTGTTTATGCTCTCTGTATGTGTGTATATATATACCCTTAATATTTATTCCACTCTATATGCATCCGAAGAAGTGGGCTGTAGTCCACGAAAGCTTATGCCCTAATAAATTTGTTAGTCTCTAAGGTGCCACAAGTACTCCTGTTCTTTTTTTAAATGTCTCAGTACCTGATTTGATGGTGTGAACAGGTACTCAGATGTCTACCTGGCAGTCTGTTGTTTCCCTGACATCACATGCATAAATGGAAGCCTTGTTAAGGTTGCGCTCAAAATTTGACCCACAGGAGTTTCTTCTTAGGTGATTCATTTCTAGTGGTGGAATCTACCATATGATGCTAAAATGATAATTTCAGTTGTTTCAATAGGGTTCTACTTTCAACATGAGCAAAAGGGCAGGTTAAATATCCCTCCTTAACCCTCCCTGCTTAAATCTACAACTGGCATGGCTAATGCATTGTGCCTTTCTTCTAGTGCAAGATTACACTGTAGTAAACAAAGCATAAAAATGAACAGCTCTTATTTGGGCTTTTCGGGACTTGAGATTCAGAACTGCACATCAATGAAATTAAGTGTGGTAACTCCAAAACAGAATAACACCAGACATTACTTTCCAGTGAAATCAGTTACAAATAGCCAAGAGCTAAGGAAAATTACAGACTGGGCAAAATCCGGGGACTCCAGTGATTGCAAAGGAGTTACACCAGGAATGAAATTTGGCTCACTAGGTTCTGAAAGTGTGCTCATGAAAGCCATAATTTCATTTTTTTTTTCAGGCTAAAATACTTTAAGAAATATAAATCAGTTGTAAAGTTGACTTCTTGCTCTTCTCTCTCTAGCTGGCATCCTAGGCTTTAGAATGTTTAGGAATGGAAAGGTTGTGAGTCAATAGTTTTCCTTTTAAGTTTCAGAATGTGCCTCATATCTTTTTAGGTCACCAGATGCTCTCTCCTTTAGTAAGTTTCACCATGCACTTCCAAATAGGAAACTGGAGGGCAGGGGGAAATGGGGCACTGAATATAGGAAATGTGAAAGATCAGCTATAAGAGATCTGTGGCTGTGAGCTGGAGAAGGACTCAGAAGGAAGCAAAGTGACAGGTTAACTTCTGCAAGAAGGTATAACACTCTGGGTGTGTGATTCCTGAATGAATTCAGGTGAGAGATCACTATCAAGAGATCACTGATGGGGGCAAGATATACCATAATGCTAGCTGTGGAGGAGTTTAGACTCTGAATTAGCGAAATTCTTAAATTGAAGAGTAGGTCTATTGAAGCCAGTGTGCCTACTCTTACACTTAAAGTTAGACTTGCTTAATTACCTTAGTGATGAAACTGTTTTGAATTGGAAAAAGCACAACTATTTTTTTTCTTCTCTTAGACGGGGACTGTTTAGAAAGGAGACATACAACTTAACGAGTAATATAGAGAAGCTAGATCAGACACTCATTTTGGCCCTCTTGTTATGCAAGAACAAGATGGCATTCAATGAACTTGAAAGGCAACACATGTAAAATAAATGAAAATTATTTTTTTGCACAAAACAATTAGCCTGTGGAATTTATTGCCACAAGATATCTTTAAGACAAAGAGGTGAATGGCTTTCAAAAAGGATTAGACACTTAAATGGTTAATGAGGATTATTTTACAATATACATAAACCCTCGTGCTTCAGGGCATTAGGTAACCACTAACTGATGGTGTTAGAAAGAAATTTCTCTTGCAGGCATATTATTCCAGCATTGTCCACTGTGGGGGTTTCTTGAAGCATCTGGCACTGGTCACTATCAGAGACAAGATACTGGACTACATTGACTAACCTGATATTGCAATACTTACATTCCTAAATGGAACATGGCCATGCAGCATCCTTTTAGGAAGGAGACAATAGTACTGTTGTGTTTAAAGTAGGTTAATTCCCTTTATAACAATCACTGTTCTGACAAAATGTTTAGGAATTGATCCTTTTTAGGAATTAGAGTTTCAATGCAACCGGGATACCAAACTACCAAACAGTTGGTCTACAGATTAGTAAGGCTAGGAGTGTTTACAAGACAAGGTTTGCAGAGTTCATTGAGCCAGCTTGTTCTCAGTTTAGGGCACATCTTGCTTCAGAAGAAGATGCAATAATTTCAGAGTGAGCATGTTTATCTTGCAAAACCAGCGAGGCCCCTTCAGTGACATCTACTGGTCAAAAGATTTATTCAGTGAATCCCAACACTCAACATACTTTAATAACTGTTCCATATGAAGGGCCCAAGTTTGATCTTACTTAGCTGCCTGCACATGTATCAAGCTTTCACTATAATGTTGATACAAAATGTTGGGTGTATTTTCAACTTGTTATTTTTATCTGTTGTACACATTTTCTAGGGGAATTTTTATCATATTATATACACATAGACTATATTCTGTATCCATCACACTTTTATAGTCAATGTGTGATATTAGACATTAAATATAAAAATCAGATGGTAGATATACACACACTCTTACACTTTACATCTTGTTTTATGGGATTGGCTGGCTATAGAGATTGGTAGAGTAATATGTCACTAATCGATATCCATACCTCTAGTGACAAATTTTAGGATTCAATGGAAATGAGTTCTTGGTCCTAGTGGAACCATGTCCCCCATCCACTATTTCAACTAGCACCTCTGTTGGCAGTGACAGAGGAGAAGCCAATTGAATGGGCAGGGAGATCACCTTCTCCCCCTTTTCTCACCTTTTGACTTGTTCCTTTCGACTGGATATGAGGTGCATTGGTGAGGCAAGGTGGGGGAGCTAACATTGCCATTGTCTGTACCATAGCTGTGGATAAAAAGGACTTTTCCCTACAAGGAGTTTATCCAGCATCTTTCAGAAATGCTAAACAACTGAACATTTCAGCCAATATTTTCAAAAGTGACTTCTAGTTTTGGGTTCCCAATCTGAGACATTGAGTCTCAAATTGAGCAAGCAAAATGACAGCAGCTAAAATTAGCAGACTCTTTTGAAAATGTTGACCTGGTCTATACTATACTCAACAAATTATCATGGGAAGCTTACATGCCATTATGTGTTGTATTTTAATAATAGATTTACTTTTCAAATTATTTTTGATTTTTGAGGGTTTTTTTTTAATTATTAATGCAGAAGGGCCAAATTCAGGCTGGCAGTGAACAAAACTGCACTAAACATTGTAAATGTGGATCATAAACCTCCCTACCGTGGTTCTGTCATCACTTGATAATCTCAGGTGTAGTGTGGTAGTGCTTATGAGCCAAAAGTATGGTCTGCTCTGACTTCTGAATGACCCCTATAAACAGCCCTGCTCCCCAAACAGCTTATTCATACCACAGGCAAGAGAAGGAGGAAGGAAGGAAACTGTGCATGAGGCCTGTTTTAGAGGCTTTTATGTTTTGAACCTTCATTGGGCCCAGAGGGAGTGACTTCAGTAGAATGTCTCCAAAAAGGAGGGATGGGAAAGTTTGTGATTGGTGGGAATACGGTTGGAACTGAAAGGTCAGTAAGGCTAGCATGCAGTTCCGGCATTAAAATTTATGCCTAAGGAGCAACGCTTAGGAGTAATTCCTAAGCTTGAGGCCAACATCCACTGATTTTTCCCTTCATCCTATCCCTTTTTGACTACACTCCACTCTTACATAACATGTGGAGATCCAGCGGCTTACTGCTTTCTAGACAGGAGGACTGAAGTGTAGCTGTGCTTAAATGGGAGTCACTTTAAAATAGTTTTATTTCTTAATTACTCTAACCCCATGTATTAGAGTGAATCAGTCTGACAGAGGAGGGGCTCATTAAGCTGTCAAGATGAGCTTGAGTACTAAAAAAGGAATCAGAGGCAAAATGTGATCTAGCCCAAAATGAATGGGTATTATTAGATAATTAATGTAATTAGCAATAACTAATTATGGAATAATTATCCTTATTCAGTGGAAGCAGAGTCCTTTGATTTATTATGAGAGCCATAAAAGAAATGAAATAAAATAAAATAAACCATTTAAGCCAACCTAATTACTAGCAGGAAACAAACAAGGTTTTAGCATCAATCAACAGGCAGTACATTTTTTCATATTATTTTTCCTGGAGTAATCTTTCCTTAATCCCTTGCACAGAGCTGAAGCTCATGGAGTTATGCAAACTACATGATACTGTACCAAAATTTTCTGCTTCCCTGGCACAATGCTGCATTGGAGCCAGCTTAACTGGCCACTGGAGAATTCCCCGATAGTGGAATCCTTGGGTGACTTAGACTCACCATAGTGGCTCCTGTAATACAGGAGGCCTGGCTAATGGAAAGTGGATATAGCTGGGTTTTTTTATGTTCAGCAATTCCTGGCTGACAAACAACCCCTGAGCTCATTGGCAGCAAGCATAAATTAGAGAAACCCTCAGGTTGCTCTGAATTACTCTGGTATGAAGTACAGAGGTGTCAAAGACATCTTTGCACATTCTCATCTTGAGCAGTCGCTCAGGATCTGAGCCATTATTTCTAGCATGACTAGGGCTACCTGTAGAATCTTCTGGATTGACAATCTTGGGGAATGAAGTCTTCTACTTATCCTTAGACCAGGTAAAACAAAGGCAGCAGGAGTGCAAGCTTCCCCACCCCACTAAAATGCCTCAACCTTTTTCTAAAGGGGCTACCAGAATAGCACAGGGTAATATGAACACCATGTTCATGCAATCTTAGGTCATTCTCTTGAGTCTGCAGAAAGGTTGTCAGATAGAATTTAATAAGAACCAAACAGAAATGCTTTTCTTAATAACCTCAAATGTGCCATTTCTTAAGTCTCATTTGAAAATGTATCTTCTCCTTTGTCTGCATCTTTTAATTGCTCTCTCGTTGTTTATCCCCGTAATTGTATTATTTAACTCTGCCATGGATTTTGGATTAAGTGTGATGGCCCACAGTCACAAAGTCTGGCTCCTCATTCAAACTCTTCTCTTCGGGGTTTTCCTTGGGTACATTAGACAGGTGGGGCCAGTTCAGATCTTGATTTGAATCTGGATCGGATTTATCTAGCTACTTTTATGATCTCCATTACTGGAGTTTTCTTAAAGCCTGGAACTGTTCAGAACCAAGGTCTTGGCTCAAACTCCCCTCTCATATAAAATAAAGTAGTGTTGAACTAAGGCAAACTATTCTTACTGCTGGTTAATAAACCACCATCACATTAAATCCCTGCTGGTCTCAAATTGGAACTGATGTTTTAAGACGCACTCCTGAACACTCTTTACTATTGAACATTGTGATTACTGCTGTGAATGGCCCCACTGACATCAATGCAGCTGCACAAAACAATAAGCACTATTATTGGTGGTAAGCATGTGCAACATCTAACCCATAATGATGAAAGATTCCATTATTATCAGGGATTGTAGTTTTCCGTGATAAAAAAAACAAAGTTCTCTGATTAAAAACAAACAAACATAAAATCCACAATTTTCCACAATTAAAATGAAATGCTTAACTTTAGTTTCCCTAGCCACAATATGTATAAGTATCAGTTGAACACGATGTTTTGTTGATATACAGTAGAACCCCATTTATTTGAGCCTCCGTTATCCAGCTCTCACTATTAACTGAACCACCAGCTGCCCGGAGTGGACAGTGACTGGGGCTTGGGCAGTCAACCCCAGGCGGCTGGGTAATGGAGGCTCAGATAAACATGGTTCTACTGTAGTTTTTACAATTTTGTGAAAAAATAAAAAAGATTCTCTGTAAAAATGCAAATTCCATGTTTTTCCATGGCAAATGGATTTCTAGGATCCTTGTTTATTACCAATCTTCTGTTTCATTCCGTTTCCCGTAAGATTATTTTAAAAGCATATAGAAGAAAAAAATAAAAGAAAAAAATAAAGGCCACACATTTTTTAAATGAATGCCTGAAGCCAGCGGGAGCTGCCAAGTGCTCAGAATTTTTGAAAATCAGGCAATTTATTTAGATGCCCAATTACAGATTTAGGAATCTAATTTCAGGCACCCAATTTTGAAAATCTTGGTCAAAAACTTTACTAAATGCAACAATAGTTAGCAGTAGATTGGGTGACAAAATAAAAATGTGCTGCAAAATGTCCAGTAGAAATTAACATGTTCAGGAAATGAACAGCAGAGTGGACAATGTAAAAAAATACCATTGAAAAATGCAAAGTTAGTGACAACTTATAAAAAAATAATTTGGTTGATTTGTGCCTAACCCCTAGAATCATCTTATAATTCCCTTTTTCATAAAAAAAAATTGGTTTGCTATAGTTTTATAAAACAAAAACAAATTAAGTGGCACCAGCAGACTGTATACCTTTGTGTATTTATTGTAACATTGGCTGTTTATTTGGAAGCTGTACTGAATTAAATGTGGAGGACTTTCTCAAGCACAGAGAGGAACATGAACACTTTTAAATGGTTAGCGTTTCACATACACAGGACTAAAGTAAAGGGTCCCCATTGTTGGGGTACACTTTTTAATTAAATCAGAAACGTGCAACTATTCAAGGGCAGTTCAGATTTAATGTACATATACTTTGAATATACTGCACCTAATATATTCCATATATTAGGAATTTAAATGAGAGAATACTATTTAAGCTTAACTTTTGAGGGATCAATCCAATCTACATTGACATTAATGAGAATCATTCCATAGAGTTTAATTGGAGTTGGATTGAGTCATAAGGCAGTATGAATATACTTAATAAAACAGATGAAACCGTGAAGGGAGAGGGTCCCAGAGCCCCGCAAACCCAAGTCCATTGACTCGCTGCTGTGGGGTTTGTTTGTTTATTTATTTGGTTTTACTTTCCTATGTAGACTTACCCTAAAAGTACTTGGAGAAAAATGTTAAAAACTTTCAACCTTTCCTGGCTTCTGTTGGTTTGCATCACAAGCTTAATGTTATTCAAATGATGCTTTTGTAGGCCTATTTCCCTTTGTTATTTCAAATAATAAGGTCATTATTCTTAGTTCATAGAATAACAGTTCACACCAAAACAAAAATGTTGTTCTAGATTTGCACTGGCAATCAAGAATGTTTTAGCAGCAATTGGATCTTCCCTTTTAGTGGCTCCCTGGGAAACTGTTATGTTAGGACAAAGCATAGCACACAGGCTTCTAGAAACAAACAAACAAAAAAAACTGCTACTCACCAGTTTTTAAAGCAAATATTAAGTCATCAAACTCCTGTGATTCCTCGTCAGCCACCAATGAGCCGTTACTAAATCCTCCAGAAGCGTTGAAGGCATTCCCATTTTGCGGGCTTTGCTTAAAAACAGCACTGGCCTGACTAGCTGGCCTCAAGGATGCCCTCTCCCAGTCTGCTGGCACCTTAAATGAGTTAAAAAGTCTCAAAGCTGCAGTTATCATCAAAGCTATAGTACATGAATAGTTCTGTCTGTCTACATTCTTAATCAACCCCTCATCACCACAGTATCTGAATGGTTTGAACTCATGACTATGCAGGATCAGGGAAATTGTAAAGGGCTCTTTTGCGCCTCTTCCAGGGGAAAGTCTAGCTCAGAGTTTTTCTTTTTAAAATGACTAATTGATTACAAGTAATTTAGCTTTGTGTTCATTATGGATGGACTAGTTGGTTTAAAAAAGTAATCCAACGTTTCCCTATATCTGAACAGTCTCCTAAGATACAAAGAAGTTCCAGTTGAAGTACTCTAAAAATTCCATTCAAAATCTCTGTTTGTTCTTTCTTTGAATGTCAACATCGTTGCCATTCCCCGTCTCCTGAGACCCTCCAATACAGTCTGTCTTTCCTCTCCATACCATCGAAGATCCTCTATCTTTCCACTTCACACAACCTTCATTGGCGCTCCACTCTTCCTCCCTCCCATCCTATGACAATCTTATTTATTTGTTTAAGTAATTCATCTTCACAATATTATGTGCCTTTGAAAATGCTGGGGCAGAGCTTAGTACATCCCATCAGCCACCTAAACTAGTGCTGGCCAGAAAACAGAATTTCTGTCCCAGAAAAAAAATTGAGTTGAATTGTTTTTGTTTTACATAACAACATGTAATAAATCCAATAGTGACATCCATAAAGATGAGAGGTGAAAACCTGGCCCTACTGAAGTCAACAGGAGTTTTGCCATGGACTTCAATGGGGCCAGGATTCACCCCAGAATTACAGTAACCTGGAAAGTATTTTATGTTGACTGTGACCTACTTTTCAAATACGCAATCCATGGCTTTATAACAAAGCTAACAAGCAATGTAAAAAAACAACAACAGGGAAGGTTGATCTATAGATCTGATGTTACCAGAGAGCTGTAATTCACAGGAGCACTACCATGCTTGAGAATAGCAACTTTTATTGTACAAGCTAACGTGATTATATATAATTATATAATTGAGACAAAGCATAAAAACAAAAATAATCCCACCCCGGCAATTCCCAGGTGGTCATTTCACATCTATGTATATCACTGTTTCCCCATTCAGCTATACAACTGGCCTCTATACAGTAAGTATAATAATGATTATGAGTATAGAATACAGGTACCTCTTCCATAGCGCTGATCAGGTTCTGAGTAGACTTGCTGATCTCTCCTCCTGCTGGGGGCATCCCACTGCCATGTGTGAAAAAGGCAGAGCCTGGGCTTGTATGTCCATTCATATCTATGGTGTAACTTGCTTTCACGGGGCAACAAAGCTGGTTGTGTAGGATAAAATACACCACAAAAACATAAAGGCCCTAGGGAAAAAGAAAGCAGCAGTGAAATGAAGCAATCCTAGATTGGGAACACAGAGTCATGACAAGATTCTACATGCCGTAGCAAATGCCTCCTATTACTCCAACAGCCAATGGTTCATATGATTGGGATATGATGCACTGAATCACAAGAGCAGGTGTCGTTGTAAAACACAGGTTTAGAAGTTAACAGTAAGTGTAATCTTATGTCCTGAGGCCTCCAGTAATGGGTCATTAAAAATGATTATCTGGTTTAACCCACCCAGTTGTGAAGCCAAGATCACAGCAAAAAACAAGTATCAGGGGGTAGCTGTGTTAGTCTGTATCTACAAAAACAACAAGGAGTCTGGTGGCACCTTAAAGACTAACAGATTTATTTGGGCATAAGCTTTCGTGGGTAAAAACCTCACTTCTTCGGATGCTTATGCCCAAATAAATCTGTTAGTCTTTAAGGTGCCACCAGACTCCTTGTTGTTTTAGCAAAAAACAAGTTTCACAACCATCACAACTGTGAGAAAACAGGTTTAGGGACTGCTTTACAATAGAAATTGGCAACTGCTCACTGCTTATTTTATTCTGCCAGACACTATTTTTTGTTCTCTTATTGACCTGCTGGCTCCTTACATTCCTGCCCTAATATCAATCTCATGCAAACTGCATTGCTGCCATCATTGATATCAAGCTGCAGTTTTAAAAGAAATTCTCCAGTGGGTTTCATTTACGATTTTTACAAGAGCCCTTCTGTATGTCTCGGTGGCTCTTCTTTAAAACTTGCTAATTTTGACCTTTAAGTTGAGCCAACAAAAAGTGTTAAAACTGTGTCTTTTGTCTGCACAGAAATCATATCATTTAACTTTTGGGAATGAAATCTGACTCTCTCTTTCTGGTCTGATTGTTAAATTATATGAATACTGGGGGTGCAGGAGGGAACAACTTGTTAAATAAAGAAAAGATCTGCAGAAAGGAGAATTTAGGAAGGCTTCCTGGTATTGAATTTGCATTGTTTTAATGGCTCCTTCTGTCCTCAGGACTTATGAAAAAACTAAATAGGACAAGTCATTTGAAATGTACCCTGGAGGCATGATACTTGTAATTGAGATTATAAATAGTAAATGAGCTTTCATTTAGCCTCTTATTCTCAGGAATTTCTAACGTTTGCAACTTAAATATGAAATGAGACTAGGATCACCCAGTTTCTGCATGTATGCACACCCACGCGACAGACTGATTGAAACCACACTTTATCAGAGTCACAGATTCATAGATTTGAAGGCCAGAAGAGATCCTTATGATTGTCAGGGCCATATTAAAGGCTTTTGGAGCTCTATGCACTATGGAAATTTGGGGGTGGGGGGGTGAGGAAGGGGAGAGGCGCTACCTACCTTAGACTAGACAGAGAGGGTCCAAGCCTGTGGGGTTGCTGCCCTCCCCATAAGAATGGGGTAGGGGGACTCTATGCCCTGTATGCAGCCAGAGGCCTGCTCCCAGTCCCACCTATTCCTGAACTCAGGCTCTGTTGCCGGTAGTAATAGTATCCCCAGCCCTGCTTCTGCCTCTGGGCTCTTGTCTTGCCTTGGGCCTGGAAGGGTCTGAGTCCAGCTGGGGTGGGCAAGTTGCTTCCTGCACTATTGATGGTGGTTGCAAAACCTAGTGGCATTATGACCCTGTGAGCCAGGTGACAACACCACTCCCTCACTCTAAAGTTTTGCATTGTTTTGTTTTGGGGTGCAGTTATGTAACAAAAACAAAAAATCTACATTTGTAAATTGCACTTTCACGATAAAGAGATTGCACTGTTTTTCTTTTATCATTTTTACAGTGCAAATATTTGTAATAAAAATAATACTATAAAGTGAGCAGTGTACACTTTGTATTCTGTGTAGCAATTGAAATCAATATATTTGAAAATACCGAAAAACATCCAAAAATATTTAATAAATTTCAATTGGTATACTATTGTTTAACAATGCAACTAAAATTGCGATTAATCGCGATTAATTTTATCATGATTAATTTTTTTAGTTAATCATGTGAGTTAACTACGATTAATCAACAGCCTTAGTATAAAGCCTAAAAAGGTATGTTGAAGCAATTCTAAGAAGAACTGATGATAGTAAAATCATTGCACTCCAGAGTTCAGACAGTCTCTAGAAATTCAATCTCTAAGAACCCATTCATAAAAGTCGCACATATATTTTATGTACTGTTTGCATTTTTCAAAAAGAATCTGCATATTGAAAATGACTCACGTGAAAACTGCGCACTTCCTTCCCATCGGATTGAAAGGATATAGGATTTTGCTGTGGAGGGCCAAATTCTGCCAGGCCCTGCCATATGTCCGGCCAGTGAACACTCTGCCAGAAAAACCTGATATGATGCAGAGTGCCACTGAGGATGAGCAGTCAACTAGCGCTGCTGCAAAAGCAGACAGAGCTGGCCAATGCGGGGGCATGATTAGGTAACTAAAGCTGCATCCTATACAGAAATGTCAAGGGAAGACAGGTGGTGGCACTAGCCTGGGTAAATCATCTCAAATGAATTTGCTTGAAACATACTAGAGCAGGCAGGTGCAGAAAGGTGCCCTTTGCACTTCCTTCCCTCTTCCCTGTGCCAGCAAGAGTGAATCTGCCTTGAAACATTCTAAGCTTTCCCTGTGCACCTCAAAGGGAGTGTGCTCTTCCAACAAGAAAGGAAAGGTCAATTCAGAACAACTGCTATCCCTCAAGTAACTGGATGAATTAACTGGGGATCAGGGAGGCATAGGGAATCCCTGGTCACATCCCTGTTCTCCCATGCATGCTCCCATGCCAGCGTGGGATATGAGTTCCTGGAGTGGTTCCATACCACCAGAAGATTACCAATTTAGACTGGAATCTGCCAGTGATGAGAGATCAAGGTCAATTACCAAACCCAAGAATCAGGAACAGAGGTTGTCTCCCTGTGCAGTGCTGGTATATGGGAGGAAGGGTATCTTTAGAGGATTTAAGGCAGGAATACAGGCTGCAAACAGAAGGCAGTATGGTTGTTTTGTGCACAGAGCACTGCACTGCACAGCCCAATTCCAAAGGAGAGCAGTGACATAATTATGGAACTATGGAGCCCCAGAAGAGATTAAAGCCGCCCTCACCGATGTGGCAGGTGGTTGCTTGCTGCTCCTTGTCAGCCCAGGCTTTCAGCTCAACTTATTCCACTATATTAATTATATTTTTAAACACTTAAATTGCAGAAGTACCTGGAGGTCTTGATCTGGGATCAGCGCCCCGTTGTGCTAAGCACTGTATGAATGAATAGAACAAAGACAAGTCCCTCTTCCAGATATCTCATAGTTAAGGCTGGGTGCAACAGGTGGATGAACAAATAAATGTATGTGAAGGACAAGGCAAAAAGATGGGCATATATGCATAAGTAAGTAGGCTCAGTGGTCACAGTGGGACATTATCCTAACCAGATTAGTAGCTACTATGCAGGTCTAATTTTGAGTGTATTCCAAACACTTTTATCCAGAGGAACTTTATTATATTAGTCGAGATTCAGAGAGATTGAGAGACCAACCAGATTCATCTGTACAATTCAACTCTGAAAATAACCCTTCCTTGAGTTACACAGTAGTGGGGAACACACAGTGACAATTTACTAGCAGCAGCTAGGCTTCAATACCCTAGGCTTATGGCAACAAAGCATCATTATAGAAGATCCCCAGCTCTGCTACACTTAAGGTTAAGAATAACTGCTGTTGGCTGGATACATCTGCCTCATCTGCCTTTGTAAGTACACTCTTGGTCCAGAAGGGCTGATATTAATCATAAAATACTTTTAAGGTCAGTGACCTACAGTATGTATTCCCTAATTTAAAACAGTCAGTTTATCTTGCAAGAGCAGACGCAGAGACAAACAGCAGAGATACTTTTCTCAGGACCTGGAAGTCTCTCAGTGTTCTTATGAGAGCCACCAAGCAGCTGTTGCAATCATGATGGTTACTGTTGAAGGCTGGGATGGAATTTCATTATGTGAGGTTCAGAGCAGCTTCCACATTTTAATACACACTGGTGATGAAATTGCTCCTCTGTGTTTTTCCATAATGGGTACATAGACTACTCAGATAACCTTTCTGAGTCAAAGGGCAGAGTCAGGTATTAGAAACATGAATCCTGACTCTTAGGCCACTATCACTTATGTCAGCAAAACGTATGTTGCTCCAGGGTGTGAAAAAAACCCACCCGAGTAACATAAATTTGGCCAGCATAAGTAGTAGTGTACACAGCACTATGTTGGTGGGAGAACTCCTGTCAACATAGTTATGGCCACTCATTGGGAGTGGTTTAATTATGTCAACGACAGAGCTCTCTCCCATCAGCATAGAGCAGCTACACGAGGGATCTTACAGTGGCACAGAGCCTTGGTACAGCTCTGCCGCTGTAAACTCACTAATGTAGACATAGCCTTAATTCTCTCACCCCTGTGCTCTCACTATTACAACACTGCCATCCAAGCAGAAGCTCAGAAAGCAACTTAAATTATGACTAGGGGAAGCAACACTCCTTGCTATGCATCATTTACAAAAGCATTACTTTCATAGACTCATATATTACAAGGCCAGAAAGGCCCATTGTGATCATAGGGTCTGAATAGGGTGACCAGATGTCCCAATTTTATAGGGACAGTCCCAATTTTAGGGTCTTTTTCTTATATAGGGGTCTTTTTCTCCTATTACCTCCCACCCCCGTCCCGATTTTTCACATTTGGGGTCTGGTCACCCTAAGTCTGAACTCCTGTATAACACAGGCCATAGAACTTTCCCAAAATAATTCCTAGAGCAGATTGTTTGGAAAAACATCCAATGTTGATTTAAAAATGGTCAGTGATGGAGAATCTACTCTGACTCTTGGTTGATCCTATGGCTAATTACCATATATACTCGTTCATAAGCTGAATATTTTTGGTAAAAAAGTGACGCATCAAAGAGCAGGGATCGGCTTATAAATGGGTCTACACCACTTCCCACAGCTCCCATTGGCTGGGAATGGCAAACTGCAGCCACAGGGAGCTGAGGAGCTCCATGCCTGTGAATGCTCCAGGTAAACAAAACGTCCCAACCCGCTAGCGGCTTACCCTGACGGGCCCGGAGCCAAAGTTTTCTAACCCCTGAAATATAGGGTCGGCTTACGAAAGGGTCATACAGTTTTTGCTATTTTTACCTATCCATTTGGGGGGGGGGTCGTCTTATAAACAAACAGGCTAATGAACGAGTATATACACTCTCACCATTAAAAATGTATGCTTTATTTTCATTCTGAAATTATCTAGTTTAAATTTCCAGCCCTTTGATTCCTAGCTTTTCTCTACTAGATTGAAGAGTCCATTATTAAATATTTGTTCCCCATGTAGTGTGACAAAGTTCCTCCTCTATCTTGGTGGGTCCTGCGCTTATTGGCGGATTTTCTTGCCTCAGAGATTCACCATGTGGGTTGGGGAACAGCCCAGAGACCTTCCCCTCTGGAAGAACCCACAGTCAGGTCAACTGAGAGGTTTGGGGGGAACCCGGGCCCGCCCTCTACTCCGGGTTCCAGCCCAGGGTCCTGTGGACTGCAGCTGTCTATAGTGCCTCCTGTAACAGCTGCATGACAGCTACAACTCCCTGGGCTACTTCCCCATGGCCTCCTCCAAACGCCTTCCTTATTCTCACCACAGGACCTTCCTCCTGGTGTCTGATAACGCTTGTGCTCCTCAGTCCTCCAGCAGCACACCCTCTCACTCTCAGCTTCTTGCGCCTCTTGCTCCCAGCTCCTCACACTCGCCCCACAAACTGAAGTGAGATCCTTTTTAAAACCCAGGTGCCCTGAATAGCCTGCCTTAATTGATTCTAGCAGCTTCAACCCAGGTGTCCTAATTAGCCTGTCTGCCTTAACTGGTTCTAGCAGATTCCTGATTACTCTAGTGCAGCCCCTTCTCTGTTCACTCAGGGAACAGAAAACTACTCATCCAGTGATCAGTATATTTGCCCTCTACCAGACTCCTGTACCCCACTGGTCTGGGTCTGTCACAGTAGATACTTATAGACTGCAATCCAGTCACCACTTAACCTTCTCTTTGTTAAGCTAGATCGAGCTCCTTGAGTCTATCACTATAGGGCATGCTTTCTAATCCTTTAATCATTCTTGTGGCTCTTCTCTGAACCCTCTCCAATTTACCAACATCTTTCTTGAATTGTGGGCACCAGAACTGCACATGGTTCTGTACACTGGACCAGCAATGGTCACATAACTGCCAAATATAGAGATAAAATAAACTCTCTCTAGTCCTACTCAAGATTCCCCTGTTTATCCATTCCAGGATAGCTCTTTTGGCCATAGCATTACACTGGGAGCTCAGGTTCAGCTGATTATCCACCATAAGCCCCAAATCTTTTTCAGAGTCACTGCTTCCCAGGATAGAGTCCTCCATTCTGTAAGTATGGCCTATATTGGTTGTTCCCAGCTGTATACATTTAGTCACATTAAAATGCCTATTGTTTGCTTGTGGCCAGTTTACCAAGCAATCTAAAAATTGCTCTGAATTAGTGACCTGTCCTCTTCATTATTTACCGCTCTCTCAATTTTTGGATCATCTGCAAACTTCATCAGTAATGATTTTAAGTTTTCTTCCAGATCATTCAGAGGTAACTAGTGTGTGTGTGGGAGGGGGGCATGGAGGGTCCAGTGGCCCTCCCAGCAGCCACCCAGGTGGAGAGAGGAAGGGGCGGGGACAGAGCCTTTCCGGCGGCTCAGCAGCAGCTGCCTGGGAGAGAGCCTGGCTGTGATGGTGGCTGGCTGCCCCCCACCCAGGCTTAGCTTCTGGGGACAGCAGCTGAGTGAGCCAGAGAGCCCCACCTGGGCACGTTTGGCACGTCTCCAGAAGCCGAGTCTGGGCAGGGAGCAGGCTGCTGCCCCTCCCCAGCCAGGCTCTCCCACAGGCAATTGGCTACGCTGCATGGAGCGGCGACCAGGAGTGGCTTTGTCCCACTCCTCACCTGGGTCTGGCTGCCAGGGAGGACAGCGGGCAGCCAAACATGCAAGGGGGAGCCAGAGCAGCAGCAGGTAATGTGCTGCGTGGGAGAGAGCCTGGGGGTCCCTGGCTGGGGGTGGGGTGGAAGGGAGACATGTGGGGAGGTCACGTATCCTCCACTTTAGCTGGTGCCCCCCACTATGGGGAGGCACCAGTCATCTGGTCTTTGATAAAAAAGTTAAATAGCATAGGGCCAAGAACCAATCCATATGGGACCCCAGTAGAAACAGACCCACTTGATGACAATTCCCCATTTTAAGACTTATTTTAAGACCTATTAATTATCTCATTTTAAACTATTTAAGGTGTGACATGTTAATTTTATATCAGTCTAGTTTTTTTAATCAAAATGTCCTGCGGTAATAAATCAAACCTTACAGAAGTCTAAGTACATTATGTCAACACTATTACCTTTATCAACCAAACTTGTAATCTTATAAAAAAAATCAATTTAGTCTGACAGAATCTATTTTCCATAATCCTATGTTGATTTGCATTAATTGTATTCCTCTTCTTTAGTTCTTTATCTTGCCGAAGATGGATGTCAGGCTGACAGGCCTATAATTACCCAGGTCATCCCGTTCACCCTTTTTATAAATTGGCACTACATTAGCTTTCTTCTAGTCTTCTGGAAATTCCCCAGTGCCCCAGGACTTATTGAAAATCAACATTAATGGTCCAGTAAGCTTCTCAGCCAGCTCTTTTAAAACTCTTGGAGGCAAGTGGACTTTTTGATTTAAAATGTCTAACTTAAGTAGCTTCTGTTAACATTGTGGAAGCAGAGAAAGAACTGACAGGAAGGGGATGCAATACATGACAGTTCGTTAGCAAGAGTCAGGCTAACTGTAACCCTGATAACGCGAGATTTGTAGAAGTGAGGATTGTGTGAGGCGAGTGAGAAAGAACTGTGTAAGAAGTCATTATGACCTGGTATAGATAAGGTGTAGAAGACCTTGTGTAGATAAGGTATAGAAAATATTGTATGTTGGCAAGAGTCAAAACAAGTGAGGAAATGAGATATCAAGATGGCCTATGTATAAACAAAATGCAACTGTTGCTCATTATTGTCTGTAACAAAAGGTATAAATGCTTGCTGTAATTGTTTACCTGTGGAGAGACCTGCTTAGCTCTCTCCCTCTGCGCAATTGTGAGAGTTAATAAAGCATCTGACTTGCTATACCTAAACAAATAGTGAGAACTCTGTTTTTCTCCGACAATATCCTCAAGAAATAATAGTGGAATGAAAAGAGCGATATCATCTCATCATATGTTGATAACATCTGTTTTTTTCTCCATATATAAAACAAATATTTTTGAACACTTTTGTGGTTTTTTGAATTATTATTGACAATTCTTCCATTTCCATTTAACAATGGACCAATACCATTATTAGGATTCTTTTTGTTCCTAATATATGTTTTAAAATTCCTTCTTATTGTCTTTAACTCTGTTGGCCAGAGATTTCGCTTTCTGCCCCTTGGCTTCCCTTATCAATTTTCTGCAATCACTATCTTTTGATATTCATTACTATCAACTTCCCCTTTCTTCCATTTGTTGTATTTTTTGTTTCATTCATTCATTCATTCATTCATTTTATTTTTTACACTTTCCCTCTAAGCCAGTTTGCTTTTTCACCAGCATGGCTTTCTTCCTCAATTGTGGGATTATGGTTTTTGGGGCATCTAGCAGGGTGTTCCTAAATAATTCCCAGTTATCATTCAAAACTTTCTGATTAAATTCTTCCTTCCGGCTGATATGGCTCATATTTATTTTCAGCTTTGTGAAACTTGCACTGTTAAAGCACCAAGTATATGTATTACTGGTCTAGACTCTGTATCATAAATACGATCAATCCATGATCACTTGTATCTAAGCTACCTGTTTTTAATAGACAGAAGAGTCTTGCTAGCTGAAAAAAGGTGGATCCTTCTTTGACTCACTCCCCCAACTGACCCCAGTAAGTCTGGAGTATATGCACTCCACAGATGAGTTGGCACAGGGATGCTATTTGCTCTCACTGGGGTTATGTATATATTCAAAGGGATCTTAAGTATTACCCTCACTACACTTATTGACTCTTGCAAAATCTGAGTGTACTCACTTTGCTTTTGTCAATCAGGTGGTTCTGAATATACAATGCTGAGTTCCAACAGCTGTGAAGACTGAAATGCCCTGCACCAGAGAACATTGACCTATGCCTAATTTTAGCTATAAGTCAAATATTAGTAGCAGCTGATTGTTTGCTTTGATAGAGCATTAGAAAAGTGCACAAACCAGTGTTGTGTGTAGTGGCAACTTTCACAGTGTTACGACTCTTTCTGAAAAGCACTCCTCAATGACTATGTAAATAAGGGGTAGCAAAGCAATGGATTTTGCTATTATGTTTGTTATTAATTGCTTTGACCAAGCTGGTACCATTCTCAGTGACAATGAAGTCAACTTCCAGAAGCCAGGTACCCACCTTCTAGCCGGATGCCTAGAATTTCTTGCATACTTTCAATCCAATATGTTTAGGGATATGGTCTTTGCTGAGGAGCTCACAGTGAACATGGAAAGGTTATGCTGCTGGCACTACCAGACCTGCAGCATGATGGGGAAGGAAGCAGCAAGTGAACCTGGTAACAAAAGCACAAGTTCAGTGAGGCCAGCCAACTACTTCAGTAGGGGATCAAAGATAAACACGCACAGGTTAACAAGGTATTTATGCTGCTCAGGTGTCAGCAGTGCACCTAATGCCATTTTTATCAGAAGTTTGAAAAAAATCTGTTAAATACAAGGCTGGCCTCACTGTTCTCAAGACCATTCTACATCTTGTGTTCAAAAAATCAGTAGTTGCCTAGAGCCAGTATCCTGTACAAACTTCAGAAATTCATGGCTGTACCTCATAAGTTAGTTCTGTTATGTGTGGGGGTGAGGCTGAAACTACTTGAACTTAGAATGAAAAGATTACATGATGAGACTAGTACTAACACTGCTGCTCTGGTGTTGCTTTTTTCATACTGAGAGCGGCTGTGGCAGAGGAGAAGGGAGGACTAGAGGACAGAAGTGCTGGTGCTACTACTGGTACCTGAAACAGAAGAACAGCACTACTACCAGCAGAAGAGTAAAATAACCTGAATGTGAGGAAGGACAGACAGTGTCAGCTGGCCTGCTGCCACCACTTTTCTTCTGCATATATGGTGATTCACTGGAAATTGTGAGTGTGATATTGAACTCAGACTGCGCAGCCTGGGTTTTTTTTTTTTTTTGGCTCTATTGGAGCATACTCATCATACACTAAATAGAATGTTTCTTATTAAGATGAGGGGTGCCCGTCCAATACAGGGGTGCCTGTCAGGTCTTGTGAATCTACCACAGCAACTACACTTGTACAACATGGGCCAGATCTTCATAGTCTTCCCGCCTCAGCTGCTTTGCATTGCTTCAGCAGCTAAACAGCCAGAAACCCAGCAGATACAGCTACCTGAGGAATATTCAGGTGGCATAGAGATAGCATAGTCCATGGAAACCATTTCAACCCATGAACTTAGAATAGCTCTGAATGTGCTCTGAATTATGCCAGGGCCTGAACCTGCCTCCAGCAGCGTTATGAATCACAGATCTGCAAAAGTAACAAAAAAGTCACCCGTGCCCATTCTCTTGGGTCTTACACTGAGCACAACTCAGCTGGATAAGATGATCAGGGCCTGTGTGCCAACATCTTGTGAATGTATGCAGCTGAAAATGCTACCTACTGGTGATTGATGCCCACAATCATATGGAGGCATGCCTGCACTGCACCGGGCCTTTGTCTGTGTGCGTGTTGCTATGCTTGTCACTTTTCTCCTCAGTTTCTGCAATAGCCTACAGTTCCACAGTTTCCACTGAACAAGGGGTACCAATATTAACTTCTGGTTTTTGTCTTCTTGTTACTTCTGTTCTAGCAGCCAACAACTTCAGTACAGGCATTGCTTGGCTCTCAGCAGAAGCACAGAATACACGCGCATCCTCACACAAATGTATACAGATCTGGAGGGCTGACCCATTATATTGGTCTCCATTACACATCCAACACAAACTGGTTTTGTTTTCATGCCCTGAGACATTTGGTTCTGCTCTGTTCTGTGTCACTAGGTGGCTACTGCTATGAGCTCTGTTACAGTTGGGATTTAAGAACTCTCAACTAATTATAATGTAAAGTAAGAGAACAGACCAGAATACAGATCAGCAACAACTCCCTTTTTTGCTGTTGTTTTTCCACAAACATAGCCCCAAGAAGGCTGTTCCCTTCCATAGTTTTAAGTTGGGCGTTTAAAGTGAACTATTGTTTTTAAGGAAAGTGACACTTCCCACCATGACATTACAGCTTTCTTTAAGGCACACGTACAACACTACCGTCATATATATCACCAGCCATAGCAGATATGCCCTGATATTTCAAAGCCTCTATTTATTTCCCAACAGTGAATTGGAAACAGGTGATGCCGGTTGAAAACTCTCCTTAGGCCTGAATTTCAAACCAGGTGATTTGTATTTGTATTTATAAAAGTAAAAGCAGTGGTGCAGCACTCCCATTTAAAAAAAATATTACCTTAGCAAATCCTGGTCCTCATCCCCTTCCTGGATGTTAATCAGCTGCCACAAAAAAGCAATTCACCCTTCAGTGGCAGGCCCTGGTCCATATTTTAATTGAACAGCACTCAGCTGCATTACTACATCATTACACAAGTACAGATTTGCTAATGGACCTACTTTTAGTATTATAGATTTACAAGAAAGGGACCTATGCTCAGCAGCTGTCAATCTGTGCAGTCCCATTGAAGTCAATGGAGGCAGGCCCATTTACACCAGCTGGACTAGGAAAGTGTCATTCAGTTGTACTGACAATGCCATCACAATAGCTATGCCGTACGGATCTGTAGATAATTTTTTCCTGGGTATCTGCTGTATTGGGCAAATCTGCCCTTCCCACTGTGGCAGCAGAGGTCCTCAGATGTAGTGAAAGTGGTTTGTTTCTTCTGTACAGGGGAAGTGGACAGGATTTGGGGAGTTTATGCAGATTCTCCTTACACAGCAGGGTTTTGCAGTGATGAAGGAGCAGCCCAAGAGAGTGGGAATTGGCCTGATAAATGCACCACCATTGTGATAGTTTGGCTATTGCCTCCTGTCAGACAGGGGCGCAATGAGGCAATTGTAGCTTCAGGACTTCAGTGTGACATTCATGCTAATACATCAAGTTCTGCTTCTTGACCCTAATATGAGCAAAAGAGTTTTGGCCATAGGGCTTTAAGCAGCTTCAACCCTCCACAGGGATTTAATTTGATTTGAGCAGTTTATTCAACATCGAGAGATTCAAAGGAATATGGCAGCATTCAATTATTGCAGAGGTCATGAGACCTAGATTAAGAACTGAAGAGTTTAGGGAGCCACAAGGTGAATACTTCCAGAGCAAGGAACTTGCAAACCTAACTGCTACAGAAAGTACAGGCTCTGCAAGCCAAATAACTGGCAGATTCATGTTTGATCTGGATACAGAGGCACCCAGTACACACAGGTGACCAGGTAAATTGCCAAGCTGCATGAGTAAGCAAGGGGGGGAAAAACGCATCAGCAATAGGCAAACGTCAAAAAAAAAATTAGAATTTGGAAAGCTCTAAAAAGTTGGATGCTTATCAAAATGTGTTGAATTTGTAACACTGGGCTCTGATGAATTTTCTGGTACTTCTTGCTTCCAGTAAGGGCAAGAGAGTTAGGCAGTGCTCGGAGGCACTGGAAAGTTAAAATTATTAAAGATAAGCTTCAGTTCAAATTTCAGGCCAGTTGTTTTTCTCCTCCTGAACCAGCTCTCCCATCCCTAGTGGCAAATTCCTTCTTTATCTAGTGCACAAATTTGCCTTGGGCTGATTCTTCCTGTAGTGGAGCTGGTGGAACAACAAATAGTAGTAGTGTTTGTCGGCTGAGAACAGTGACCTGGCTTGGGAGGTTGGTCCGTTGGTAAGCAGCAAGAAGTCACAAAACAAAAAAGTCACCCCCAAACCCAGCAGCAGCTTGGACTGGATTTAGATCAGTTTCTTCATGTTAGCTGATGGAATTAGTACACCTCTACCCCAATATAATGCGACCCGATATAACACGAATTCAGATATAACATGGTAAAGTGCTCCAGGGGGTGGGGCTGCGCATTCCGGTGGATCAAAGCAAGTTCGATATAACGCGGTTTCACCTATAACACGGTAAGATTTTTTTTGGCTCCTGAGAACAGCGTTATATTGAGGTAGATATATTATTATATATATTAGCTTTATTAGTGTTAGGTTGCTAGTTTTATTTTTTAGAGGTTTGGAGATGTATTGGTTAGTTTCATGTTTTTTCAGCTATTCCAATTTCAGATTCCATATAGCTTCTGGACACTGCTAGCTTGCCCTTGGCAGCCAGCCCTCTTCATTGCTTTGCTTGTCAGCCTCATGGTGGGTGTTTGTATTACTCACTGCTTACATTCAGGTGGTCTTTCTTCTCCGCTGCCTGTGGTTTCTTTGGTGGCTGTCTGTGGGCACATGTGCTGCTGCTGCTCTTCCTGGTGGTATCTTCTCGGTTAATATACTTAGTGCCTTAGCTGACTCTTTTGTGAACTTCCCTGGGGATTTTCACTGATTTACTGCCAGTTCTCATGTTGCTGCCTTCTGCTTTCCCTGCAGTTTTCCATCACTGTCGGGCTACTGAAAGGCTGCTTTGGATAATCATTGCCTGTGTGTAGCAGGTACAGACTGCTCTTATGGCAATTACTATTCCAATGAAACCAGATCATTTGCATGTCTTACCATGTTCAGGAAGGTTGTAATCCACACAGGAACAAACAATCCACAATGAAAATGATAAAACTATTCAGAGAATCATCACCAGAGGTAGTGTATAATGTTTTGATAATGATGTTTGATAATGACATTTTGATAATGGATGTTGCTGGTTGAAAACTCTTTTTGAAAATATCAGCCATGAAACTGCACATACAAATGCACAATTACTCATGTTAATCAGCTATTTGTGCATACAGATGGATAGTCAGATGCACATCTGTCCAGTCAGCATGAATATTTAGGGTATCTGAAGGCACAACGTTTTTGGGCACAAATATTTTAACATCAGGGCCTTCATGCCCACTTTATTTTTCTGAAGATCTCTGAATCTTTCACTTTTTCTGTTTGCAAGGTGGTTGAGACTGAATAAAGATCCTGTAGAGGTGTAATCATGGCAAATGCAGGTAGGTTGCTATCACTTGTATTTCAGTCACATCATGTAACGATCCCACTCATGCTTCCACTGAAGTATTAGCCTTTGAAATCTAAATCAGATCCTTCTATTTAAATACAGTTCTCTTCTTTAACATTCAGAGTCACTTTAATATGTCCTTGAAAAGTGCAGTTTTGTTAACTGAGGATCTTAATTAATGGATTGACCTTGGATCTAGTTTACATCAAGACTTTGACGGTTTTGTCTTCATTAAGCAGCAGTTTTGGTCATGACCACTGCCTGAACATCTACACTGTTGGGGGGGGGGAGGGAAGGATAGCTCAGTGCTAAACCCAGGGTTGTGAGTTCAATCCTTGAGGGCGGCCACTTAGGGAACTGGGGCGAAATCAGTACTTGGTCCTGCTAGTGAAGACAGGGGGCTGGACTTGATGACCTTTCAGGGTCCCTTCCAGTTCTAGGAGATAGGATATCTCCATATATTATTATTATTTTTAGCCCTGCATTGACCTGGGCTCTGAGACTGTTTTGTGAACTTTTAAATGCAATATAGATGTGCCCTCCCTTGCTGACGCTGAGAGGGGGTAACAGAGTAACTCACAGTTCTGGGAACCTCAGCAGATGTTCATACAGCAACATGATTTGGAGGAAATATGGGACTAAGAGGGTATTGGGGCTACTGAAAAAGAAATTGGGAGCCAGGGTGTGGCCTGCATGCTGGTATGCTGGCTGTTGGTGTCAGGGCTGTGAGCCAGAGCAGCAGAGCATTTAAGGCGCCCACAGTTGCAGTGCAGGTGGTGACAAAACGCTTTGCTAGTCAAGGTTGAACCCCAAAACATCACACTATTGTAGCTGAACATTCTCTGTATGTTAGATTCAACCTTGTTGCTGAAGCAGTGTATGTTAGCAATGAGCCTCTATAACAGCACTGAGCATATCTGGCTGTAGTTAGTGCTGGATTTATATCTCACAACCTGACAAAGATCAGTTTTAATAAAATCATATTTCTCCTCATTAACATAAGAGAGTTTAATAGATTTTCACTTTTAGAGATTATTGTTCCACATCAGCTATTCAGAAGCTAGGTCCACTTTACAAATCTTCATCCTATTTTTTGAGATACATCTGCTTGAAACCAAGAGGATGTATTTCTACACCAGGAGAAATCCTGCCAAAATTAGCCTGCTTTCTTCCTGTTACCATAGTGCCATTGAGTTCATCAACCAGAACTATGCAAAATTCAGTAAATTCATTTTGCAAATTTGTTCATATAGGTTCAAATCCCCAGAATTTCACTTTGGGTTTTCAAGTTCGAACAAACCTGAAACTCAGTCAACACTGCCAAGTTTCTCTTTATGTTGTGTCAAACCATGCAAAACCATTCAACCTTGCATCGTTTCCACTCAAAATCATAAACTGCTCTCTGGCACCTAACACTGAGCTCAAATGAATTCAAAACTTGGCCAGGGCTTACTTGAAAGGTTCATAGACTTTGCCAAATCTTTAAGTAAATTCCTCCGAGGGTCAGGTTTCATTATGAACATATGCATAGTTCTCCACATTGTCTCATATTGACAACTGTCTCCATAGAACAGAATCTTTGTAGCTCTTGTGTTGCTATAGGAATTAGTTCAAAGGATTCTGAGGCACATCCAGGAAACAGAGGTGACAGATATACGTGGCTGATCAGAATACAAAATCACTGTTTATGAAGGGCAATTAGTACAGTAGAAGATCAGGTAAGTTCACAGGATGGGTGGTTATGCTAAAAGAGATCAATAATAATTGAGATCTACTGATGAAAAGGACTATATTAAAGATCATCAGTATAATCCCAATTTTATAGATAGGGAAACTGAGGCACGAGGAAGTGAAATGACTTGCCCATAACCACACATCAGCAGTCAGGACTAGAACCCATATCTCCTAAGTTCTATGCCAATGCCCTGTCCACTAAGACACAATGCCTCTTCTTAATATGACAAGGAGCCAAATAACAATAAACAAACCTGAACAGGTTCAACAATTCAATTTGGAGAAGTACAGAAAATCAAGATTTTTTTAAAAGACTTGTCAAATATGCAAAATTAGGCTATAAGTCTTGTAATAACTGGAGCACTAATAAGATTTCTACTACTGCCCACTTCTGGTCATGTTGGAAACACAGAGAGACATCTTTTGGTGTTTCACCCTCCCTGGTTCCAGATAGAAATAAGTGGTGAGGCATATAGTATGGTACAGATGCTGGGATGTGAATGAGCTGCAGAGAGCAAAGTTCATGGGGATGATGTGCAAAAGTGGCTTAAAATTCACCTTTGCACACTCCTGGTCTAGCAACTTTGTATAGGGCTAGTTGCCCTGCACCATGTTATAGCAGACTGAGAACTACTCTAACTCATGCCAATTGCAAATGGCCCTGGGGCTCAAACAGAACTGAGAGCTGGTAGAGCATAGTGAGTTCCCACCATGCCCCCTTTCCTCTGGCCACGAGCTCTTTTTTCTGTTCTGTTAGCAGGGAGCGACATAAAGGTCTCTACACCACTGGAGGATCATCTTTGCACTGGGTGATCCTCCTTCAACTGCTTTTGCCATCATGAGGACCAGAATACAATGGTAGGGTGGCAGAAAGCAGCTAAACTGCCCATCAATGGAGAATCTGGCCCTATTTTTCTACTGGTCAGTCCTCAGAACATACTTTAAAAAAATATCAGACAGGCCCAAAGGCTGTTAGGTTATTTCCTAATACATATGTCAGCAATGTCTTTCTCTTATTTTTCCATTACTACACTGACTGCCTTTGTAGAGAGAAAAAATAATGGATTTCATGATTTTACACCTTGTATCCTATAAACATTCAGCAAAGCCTTACTCCTACCCTTACTTGCTGTAGGTAAACATTTATAACCCTATATTTCACATGATACCTTGCAATCCAAGGATGATGCTCTATTAACTTCTCCCTAATACAGATTGGAGACGACAGGTGCTAGAGCCATTGTCAGCTGTGCCCGCAGGCTAAGGAATTCCTTGACTAATAACAATAAATCAGTGAATTTTATAGCTATATTTGAAAGCAGGCTGAAAGCTGAAGTGAGCATCACACATTTATTTTTTTCTCAAGCAGTGCATTTGGATGCTCATCATCAAAAGTGCCTTTAAAAAGCAGATTGTATTGCACTATTGTAAAGGAAAGTACATGCCAAAGGGGCCTTCGAGCCAAACCACTCTAGGTTGGGTCCTCACACAACCCTATTCATTCAGTGTAGAAACTCCCTACCATCCACAGAAACACTTCTCTCCTCATGCAACTGGTAAATTACAGCAATAACCTTGTGCAGCCACATGGCCAAGCAAAGATGATGCTCGAGAGTGGAGCCTTCCTGCTAGACCTTCAGAAAGTTACTTTTGCTACAAACTGGAAAAACTACCTTCTGAGACTGTCCCAACCTGAGAAGGAACGTCAGATCAGCCTTTAACCATATCCCTAGTTTAAAAAGGCAAGAAAGAATACTAGATTATTCCCTTTTATGGAATGTTTTGTAGAAAGTATTTTCTCCTCCTGTATATTAATGACAACAATAAAAAAGGCCTAAAATTAAGAAATAGTGGCATGAAAAGCTTGTGTTGAAAGACAGAAAGCTTTTAAAGGGATAAAGTAAATTTGTGGTTAGGGTTGAAGTCTTTCTCGTTGTGATCGAGATAATCTTATAAAATTAAGAGCTATGTAACAGCTAAGAATCATTATTAGAATGGTGTGGACGTGAGGTTTCATCCTTAATTGTTTCCTTTTTTGTTAGTGTCCTTAAAAATTTTGATCACAAATCTCTCTTGCTCATCCACTTTATCTGTGTGTCACTTGTTATTCTGTGATACTGTAATAGCTGAGAATCTGGGTAGGCCATTGATTTAACAGCACTGCTTTGATCTGCCACAAAAGGCGCCAGATACTTGGCTACTTTGTGCTGTTTCCGTGGCACAAAGCAGCCAGAAAGCCAGCAGGTTTAAGGGGAATCCTTGGGTGATAAATAGCCTGCAGAGTTCACCACCACCACCTCCCCAGTAGCTTCTGACATAGGAGGCATGTTGGAAGCAAGGTGATGGGAATGGGACATGGACTCTTGTGCTCTAGCAAGCCCGGCCTGACAGAATAACTCCTTGGGGATAGTCAGGTGCAATTTAGAGCAGTCCTGAGGCTACTTTAAATTATACTGGGAATTGAATAAATCCTGGCCAGCTCCACGATACCGTTAGCTACAGCTACTCCCATAAGGCATTAGTAAAGGGTGTAAGAAAGGCCCTGCCAATACTCTCAGGGTGAAGAGCAGGGTATAATATGTTAGGCTTTCTCATAATAGAGAGAAACTCTGCTCATAGGGCTTTATCTTGAGAGACATTGAGCATCTCCTCCTCCCATTGATTTTAATTGAAATTGTTGTCGGTGCTCGTTGACTTTCTGCAGCATCAGAGGCAACAGAAGGCAAATCTTATGTATGAAGTAGGTGGCTCACACCTTCTTGGTTAGGAGTGTTCCCTTCAGTAGGTGATGTGTGGGCAAAAGGGGGACAAGGAACAGATGCCCTTCCATATCTGATGAGTAGGTGAATGTAAGCAGGTGGAGGTATATCATCATCTTTGGCTCCATCGCTGAAACCATAACTCTCTGGTTTGATGTGGTGAGCTGATCCCACAAATAAACAAAACCAAACACACACACACAACCAACAGCAAAAACAATGGAGCGCAGGATAAAAAAAGGAATAATCTAGGGAAAGGTTCGTGGAATTTTCTCATAGACAAGCTGTCACTCACAAACCTTGTTAAACATGAATATGACATCAAAGCCTTGTGTTAGAAAGTTTTTAGCTGGCTAGGTTAGGCACCTGGAATTTTTAAAAGAAAATGCCATTTTAAGGCTCTCTAATTTTTTTCTTTCACAGTTTGCAACTTTTATTTTTTATTTCAAAATACATACATCAATGGCATCGAAAATTCACAACTTGCTTTTTTAAATACAAAACATCAGCATGTTTAAAGCCTGGTACCAGTAAACTCTAATGAGCCCAGCACCAGGAGATAAAGTGCTTATATACATTAAAAAGTGAATTAAACAAATATAATGATAATTCCATTGATTAACTCTAGACAGATGACCATGAATTGCTTGTGAGAGGATCAGAGCCCTTTTGTGCAATAACTGCCTTTTTATACTTACATGTTTATCTGCTAAAAAAACCCTATAATATATACTGATGTAAGCAAGCACAAGCACAAATAAATATACTTCAAGGTTCAACAGTGGGAAAGTTTTGGTTTTAGTGCCTTGCTACACTCATTAAATTTACTGGAAATGCAGCTCACTCCAATGTCAACACCAGATACAGTAGGTCATGAAACACATATCAAACTGTTTGCTTGGTTTCTACTTGGAAAAACAGACAAAGTTACTTTTCTTCTTGTTATTTTTCTCTGATGGATTAATGCCAAGAGTGACCTAAGAAATGCTTGCAGCATTGAACAGAAAAAGTCTAATATGATTTGTTCTGTGATCTGCTTCTGCCATCTGTGGAGCATTTCTTAGGGGAAGAAATCAATAGGAGATGTTCGAGAATGGATGGCTCTCATTTTAAAAAGCAAACAGCTTTTTATTGTGGTTCTTTCCCTTCTCCCCCCCCCCCCCTCGCGCAATGAAACGGTGGCCTCTTGAGGTTTCACTCTTTGTGTGTGGGGCTGTGGATTGCTGTCCATTCTTTCCAGAAACGCTTGTCTGGCAATAACCCTTGGCTGGCTCTGCAGTATCATGCTTTCATATTACAAAACCACCCAAAGTGCTTGACAGAGCTGTCTTGGTTGCACAGTGAAGCCCAGTGTAAAGCAAATGCAGAGAGCTGCCAAGTCCCAGCCAGAGACCGAGCTCGGCACGGTGGTGTGGAGAGATAGTACAAGCCAAGAAGCAGCGCTGCTTTGCTTTCTCCTTTTCAGAGCTGACCCTTATTCTCCCTGACCAGGTGCTGGTGTAGAATAGCAATTTGCCTACTTGTTCCTTTCTCTCAGTCAGACCAATCATCTGCCCTCCATGCTCTGCCTGAAAAGTTGGGCCAGTATGGGGAGCTGAGCAACATCAACCTGGGAGGTGCTCATGTTAACTAGAGCAAGAAACACTGCCCTGATTATGAGTGTGCTCCTTTCTCTGGTCACATATTTCAGATGTGAGGGAGAAGAATAGACTGTTGAAGCAGAGCAGAATGGCCCAAGCATGTAATTGGGGGGCTGACTCGATGTAAAAGAATCTGCCAAGAGAGCTGGAGTAAAGTCCCAAATGTGAGCCACCCCTCTTCTGGGCAGAAATGTTGGTAGGTCTACAGATGTTAAATTAATGTTAAACAAAATAACATTAAGGTTACAAGACCCAAATGCCCCGGGTAAGGTGGTTCCCATTCCTACACAGAAAATTACTTTCCTTGTGCCTTACTTTTCCTTGTGCCAGGGCTGGAGCCAGGGGTGAAAGTAACTTAAAGGACTTATTGGTAACCTGGACTCCTGAGCAGGGGGTGGGGCCTCAACCAGAAAGGGTGGGGTCTCAACAGGAAGAGGTGGGGCTTTTAAATCCCTGGGCCCTTTAAATCGCTACCCAAACCCTGGGGCTCCCAGCGGCCGCTGCTACCACAGAGCTCCAGCAGCGGGGCTCTGGCGGTGATTTAAAGGGCCTGTGGCTCCAGCCGCCGCTATCACAGCGGAGCCTCGGACCCTTTAAATCACCAGCCTGGGGAAGTTGCCCCCTGCCAGTACAGTGGGCTGTGTACCGACTCTTGCCAGTACGCCGGCCCGGCTTACTTTCACCTCCACTGAATGCAAAGACTTCCAGTGCTAGCCTGCAGTGCTAATTTCTCTGAGAGGATCCACTGGGGGAGTGGGTCCCTGCTCCAGACTGTAGCTTAAAGCCCCAATTTAGCCTTATATATAAATAAGTATAACAAAGCTGCTGAACTCGCTCATCTAGCCTTCTCTCTGAACCTGAGCCTCTCTCTTTAGGTATCTGATTCTGCCCTGCTATATTTTTACTTCACTAGTGAACGAATTTGCCATTTTGGAAAGTACATCAAAAGCAAAAAAGCTGGCTTTTACATGAGGGGCTTAGCCAACTTTTCTTGAGCTGGTTTCATATTTCTCTGGAGTGTCTTAGAACTAATGTGCATTTTCTAGGTAACAAGCCTCAGCACATATTAGTTGGCAACATTCTGAGGAGTGTCTATCCTTAATATTTCCTATCAACACAATCACTAAATATCAGGAAAATCATCAGATAAGGCAACATTAACATCATGAGCAACTTCCACTTTACACCAAACATCATAATGCCCAAACATACTCGGACACCTCAGATCCACAATCAACTATCCTTAAATTCAAACGTAGAACCAACCAAAGTGCATGTATTTAGTTGCTTGTAATTCCACTTACAGTCTTAACTCAGTCTTTAGATACAGTACAGTATCTTCCACTTAGTTATAATTTTAGTGGCAAAGATTATAATATGTTCTTTCTCCATCAAGAGTAGAATTAAGGATGTACAGTATATTTGGTGAAGAGACAGAGCAATTGGATATGTGGAGTGTAGGTCACATCTTTATTACCTGGCGTCAGAAATGAACTAAATCTTTTCAAAAACAGAGCAAATGGTTCCCTCAGTTTGGAAAAGAATTTAGCGGAGAACTGGCAGAGACAGTGACAATGCTTCTGAACTTTCCTGGATGCAAGTGGAATAGAAGAGAAATCAGAGAAGGTGAAATCTGTCCAACTACTGTATGTGACAGGCACAAAGACATTACAGAGCTAAGACATGTCTACATGAGACAGTCACATTAATGTAACTTAACGTGTTACTTTTTAAACCAATAAAAAGAGCTGTGGGGTCATTCTTATTTTGGTTTAAACCAGCCTTATTTCAGTTTAGTTTAAATCAAATCATAATCTACTTAAATTAAACTCAAATAAGAGTGTCTACACAGGGCTGTGCACCCATTTAACGAAATCAGTTTAAAGTCACACTTTAAGGTAAAACTGGTTCAACATCTGTATGCAGGCAAAGCCCAACAATAAAAATCCACTGTGAGGCTGAGGGGGACTGCAAACTGTTAGATAGACTCATTCAAAAATGCCTACAAGATTCCTGCAAGAATGTCACCTGGGAAAGGCAATTTCTGTTTTAAAGCAAAAGGTCACCTAGTAGGTAAGATCATTGACCATTATGTTACATAGATTTGTAACAAAGATGGCACATAAAAATGCTGGATTTTTTTTGCCATCTATCAGTTGATATGCTTACCTTAGCATTTTCATTATTCTTTACACTTATTATATGGTGTACTTAAGGTAAGTAGCCAGGGTATGTAATTTATTTTGATTACACTTTATGTTAAAGGTTCCATTTATAAATAGCTTATAAAGGGTTAATAAATTATTAAAAGGTATTACTCAAGCATGTTACAGATACGAGTAGTGTGTATTTTAGGTGGTTGTAAGCACATAAGTAGTGTTATAGATTATTGAAAGCAATAATTATAAACAACCTGCTGGATTCTAACAATCTATAATTGAGTAACCATTTATTAAAACATCTACTAGTCATTTATTAAGTCTTAATACACTTTTGATAAATGAAACCTTAATATAAAATGTGACCCCATTTTTAAAGATGGTCACTGACAATGACACATTTCTAATGGCATACCAAAAACTGCAATCAAGCCTTGCTTTGAAAGCTGTCCTGAAATGTCTTTGTAGAAAATTTAATGCATTTTGTATATATGTGAAACACTAAACTTCAGGTACCACTTTTACATAAAGGATAGGTTTTCATACCTCTCTGGAAGGCAACTAAAGTGCCGGATTTAATTTGGCTCCTTAAGGAAATGGGCCAGATAGGCAGTGGAACCAGCCTAATTCCATTGTGCAAGGAAGGCAGGGTACAGAGAACCTGCAAAGGGATGTTCACTGTGGTGATTCTTTATATGCTGCAAAGGAGAGATGTTGGGGCAGCATGAGTCATGGCTGGGAGTTCAGATCTGTGAATGCACTGATTGAACCGCTGCTGCCACAGAAGGGGTGCAGCCAGGGCCGGCTCCAGGGTTTTGGCCGTCCCAAGCAGCCAAACAAAAAAACCCAACCCAAACCAAAAAAAGCCGCGATCGCGATCTGCAGCGGCAATTCGGCGGGAGGTCCTTCGCTCCGAGCAGGAGTGAGGGACTGTCCGCCGAACAGCTGGATGTGCCGCCCCTCTCCAAAGTGGCCGCCTCAAGCACCTGCTTGGTAAGCTGGTGCCTGGAGCCGGCCCCGGGTGCAGCAACTGCTGAGGCTGCTGCTGCGGTAGTGGCTACTATGGAAAGGCTCTATTACAATAGCATGGGAAGAAGCATTCTGTCTCAAATGCCCACACCCGATCCCCACAATTCCCTGCCCTACCACCCCAAACAAAGTCTATGACCTTGGGCCTAATGCACAAAACAGGAATTTTTTTTCTTTAGAATTAAAAATGATTCATTTTTTGATGGGTTCTCAAGGTACTTTTTCACATAGTTACAGAGATACAGCAGACAGTACATCTAAATATGTATATGTGAGCAAATCCAATAAAAGCCTTTTAAAGTGCACTAAATGATTGAATCTGCACTTCAGAGAGGTGTAGAAATAACGTTCTATAGCACAGGCCACCAAGTATGGAACTGGGCCTTTTTATTTTTGCATTGTTGGTATTAGTGCTGTACAAGGGGAAATTTCATGACAAGTGAAATATCCAACCTACTTAGATGTCATTCAGGTTACATTTATACTATGAGCTAGGTGTGCTGAGAATCACACCCCGTCTTAGGCCAGGTCTACATGACCTCTTACTTCTATATAACTTACGTCACTCTGGGGTGTGAATAAGCCACTCCCCTTAGTGACTTAAGTTACACTGTACTAAGCAATGGTCTGGATAGCGTTATGTCGGTAGGAGAGATTCTCCCGCCATCGCCGATGACACAGCTACCTCATGGAGGTGGCTTTATTACGCTGACAGGAGACCTCTCTCCTGGCATAGAGCATCTTCACCAGACACACTATAGTGCAGTGCAGCTGCGCCGATGTAGAGCTTCTGGTATAGACTAGCCCATATTCACTCTAGCTTTAATTGCACTAGAGTGTTGCCACAGCACAGGCAGCGGTGAATGGCAGCACAGGCTAGCTGCCCTGAGTATGTACCCACAGGGTCTAGGTGGTTTGTATTTGGGGCAGCTAGTCCATTCTGCCTCTAGCCATTGCCTGTGCTACTGTGGCTATGCTTCTATTTTGAGCTCACTGGCTCAATCCGAACTGGAGCGACATAGATGTAGCCTTAGTCTTAAACACTGCAGCCTTGTCAGGACTGCTAAGAGATGTATTTTCTACCTTGGGGTAACTAACATGCATTGAGCTGTCCCAAGGTAAAAATACAGTGAAGACCAGGCACTTTAGTTTTACTGAGAGGTAAAATCACTGAGGTCAGCCCCTGGAGGGGCATAGGGCTGTTTACCTCATGTAAAACCAAAGCGTCTGGTCTTCACTGTGGTTTTTATCTCAGGATAGCTTCTGCGTGTTAGTTACCTGAAGGTTAAAAAAATGCATCTTTTTTAGCAGTCAAGACAAGATCTGTGTTACTTCTTGGAAGGCAACACTGTGGCAGGGCAGTTCAGCAACTGCAGATTTGCCTGGCAAAGAACTAAGCCAAGCACATTAGAAAAGTGACTTAACAGAATGTGTTAATGCTGTTTGCCAAGGGACAGGATTCCCGAAGGCAATCAAGAAAGAGCTGTTTCAAGGAAGAGGAGCCTCTTTATTTAGATTTTGGAAATCACTGGTCCCACAACACAATAACATTCCTCTGTTAAAGGACATTAATGAACTATCTATTCTCTCTTTGGCTTTCATTATGAGAAGCCAATCCATTTTGGTGTGTGGTGGCAGTGCATGTTAATGGATTAGGCAGTGTGATTTAGCAGACTGAACACAGGACTGAGATAGAGCAGCTACTGAATTCTCATCCCAGATCTCTGTGCGCTGCATGGCCCTGTTCAAGTCACTTACCCTCTCTGTTTCTCAATCTGCCCATTTGTAAAATGGAAATGATAGTACTCACTGTATCTACCTCAAAGGGGTACTTCTGAAGATTAACCAGTTCATGTTTATTCACCCTCTGGAGGTAAATTGCTATATAGGGATTTATATTGTTTATTTACAAGTCACATTGAATCATAGAAATGTAGGGATGGAAGGAACCATAAGAAGTCATCTAGTGAGTCCATCCCCCTACATTGTGAGAACTTGGGTGAGTCATTTAATCTTTCTGTGTCTCGGCCCCCATTTGTAAAATGGACATAATAGGCTGCTGGTGTGCTGAGACCACTGACTAACATACCGGCTGGCGTTGCCTGATTGTTTCCTTTTCTGCCTATCTGTAGCCATAAGCTCTTTGGGGCAGGGACCATCTGTTTATTCTGTGCCTGTGTGGCGCCTAGCACAATGGGGTCTTGTCTGTGACTAGTGCTCCTACGCGCTATAGCAATACCGATAATATATAATAAATAATTCCCTCCCCCCCACGGATATTTGTGAAGATAAATACATTAAAGATTGCAAAATGCTCAGACATTGCAGTGATGTGGCATGATCAGTATCAGTGCAAGAACATTTCTTATAGATTTCAGTGATGTTCCTGTGCAAAAAGAACTGGATTGGACCCTCTGTTAACCAAACATGAAGCATTTCCCATTATTAAGGGTGTGTATGAAATGGTTAAACACCTAATACAAACGCTAATACTTTCATTATTAATTTTAAATACCCCCCCCCACACACACACTATTTTTAACATTACACTGCAGTACTATGGACTTAAACATTGCAATATTATGCTAATACATGAGAATCCAAAAGTGAAGCTGACAGCTATTTAAAATTAGTATAAACAAATATTCCATTGGTAAATTTAGTCCAAACCAACCATTTTCCAAACTGAGTGAAATGTAAACATAAACAAACAGCATAAATGATGATGATAAGAAAACTAGAAATTCATTGTTTAATTAGTAACATGACTAAGGAAGAGCTGATGACTTTATGAACAGCATTAGACTTTTGAACACAGCTAGTCATTAATCCTCCAAAAGTGTTCTGCACTACACTCATTATTAATATAACTTACAAATTAAAAAAGGGTATTAATATTTTTATGGGTGATGATATAGTTTCAATTAGTAAGAGTATGGTAGTTCTTATAAATTATTGTGATATACATTAATGTCCCAGGATCACTTTGCCTCTCTCAGTATCACATTTATTGCATAATTATATTCACTTGTTCACTTTCCACGAAGATCAATGTACCCACTTTTCCCTAGATTCCACAAAATGAAAAATAATTAAGTCACTAGGAATGTACAGATATAGGTACCAGCATGCATGAAGCCATGGACTGGCCTTTTATTAGAGCTGGACGAAAAAACGGTTACTCACCTTCTCGTAACTGTTGTTCTTCGAGATGTGTTGTTCATGTCCATGCCAAGCAGGTGTGTGCGCGCTGTGTGCACGCCAGCCAGAAGATTTTACTATAGCAGCATCTGGAGGGTCGGCTTCGGCCCCCTGGAGTGGCGCCTTCATGGCGCTGTATAAAGGGGCCAGCCGACCCTCCACCCCCTCAGTTCCTTCTTGCCGATACTCCGACAGAGGGGTAGGAGGGTGGGGGTATTGGAATGGACATGAACAACACATCTCGAAGAACAACAGTTACGAGAAGGTGCGTAACCGTTTTTTCTTCTTCGAGTGATTGTTCATGTCCATTCCAAGCAGGTGACTCACATGCCTGAATCTAGGCAGTGGGGTCAGAGGTTACTGCAGACTGGAAGACTGCGCGGCCAAAGGCAGCATCATCTCTTGCCTGGTGTGTGATGGCGTAGTGCGCCGTAAAGGTGTGGATTGAGGACCAGGTGGCTGCTCTAGAAAATTTCCTGCGTCGGGACCTGGGCCAGGAACGCAGCGGAAGAGGCCTGCGCTCTTGTGGAGTGGGCTGTGATAGGCGGGGCTGGTATATTGGCCCGACTGTAGCACTCCTGGATGCAGGTTCTGATCCAAGCCAAAATTCGCTGTGACGTGACCAGGAGCCGTTTTATCCTGTTGGCCACAGCAACGAAAAGTTGGGTTGACTTCCTGAAGGACCTTGTCCTTTCGATATAGAAAGCGAGAGCCCTGTGAACGTCAAGGGAATGCAGCCTACGCTCCCTCGCAGAGGAGTGTGGTTTCGGATAAAAGACCGGGAGAAAAATGGCTTGACCCATGTGAAATCATGCAGAAATGCTGGGTGCGGCCTGAGTTGGACCTTGTCCTTGTGGAAGACGGTGTACGGGGGTTCAGATGTTAGAGCTCTGAGTTCTGACACCCTCCGGGCTGATGTGATAGCCACCAAGAACACGACCTTATATGAAAGATATAACAGCGAGCACGAAGCCAGCGGCTCGAAGGGGGGCCCTGTGAGGACGGACAGGACCAAATTGAGGTCCCAAGCTGGGACAGGTTGACGGATGTGTGGGAACAGTCTGTCAAGGCCCTTAAGGAACCGCATAACGAGTGGGTTCGCAAACACTGAGATACCCCCCTCTCCCGGGTGGAATGCCGACATTGCAGCAAGGTGTACTCGAACCGTCGAGAGGGTCAGTCCCAGGTGTCTCAGATGCAGCAAATAGTCCAATATGAGGAGGACCGGGGTGAGCGAGAGAGCCTGGCCCCATTATGTGGCCCAGAGAGAGAAGCGCTTCCACTTGGCCAAGTACGTGGTCCTTGTAGAGGGCTTCCTGCTACCCAGAAGGACCTGTCTGACCTGATGAGAGCATTGCAACTCCACCAGGTTTAGCCATGGAGCATCCAGGCTATAAGGTGGAGTGACTCCAGGTTCGGGTGAAGCAGGCGACCGCAATCCTGTGTGATCAAGTCTGGGAGTAGGGGCAACCTGAGTGGCACCCGCATAGACATGTGCAGGAGAGACGTGTACCAGTGCTGGCGCGGCCACGCTGGCGCGATCAGGATGACCCGAGCGTGATCTCTGCGGGCATTGAGAATTACTCTGTGAATCATGGGAATCGGGGGAAAGGCGTAAAATAGCCCGTCTGTCAAAGAGAGGAGAAAGGCATCTGTTAGGGACCCCGGACTGCGTCCCCTGAGGGAGCAGAATTGGTGACACTTCCTGTTCTCGGTGGAGGCAAACAGGTCCACCTGGGGATGACACCAAAGCCGGAAAATTGAGAGAACTATATCCCAGCGGATGGACCACTCGTGACCCTGGAACGAGCGGCTGAGTGCGTCCGCGAGCCTGTTTTGTGCCCCCGGGAGGTAGGATGCTGTCAGATGAATTACGTTCTGTACGCAAAAGTCCCATAATGCAGGGTTTCCCGGCAAAGGGGAGAGGAGCGAGCACCACCCTGTTTGTTGATATAGAACATCGTTGGAGTATTGTCCGTGAGGACAGAAATGCATCTGCCTGCCAGCTGGGATTTGAAGGCTATGCATGCGAGGCGCACAGCTCGTAATTCCCTGACATTGATGTGGAGCGAAAGATCCTCTCATGACCAAAGGCCTTGGGTTCTGAGGTCACCCAGATGTGTATCCCATCCCCGATCCGATGCGTCCGTTACCGGGGAGAGGGAGGGCTTGGGGTCGAGGAAAGGAACTCCTGCGCAGACCACCCCCGGGTCGAGCCACCATTGAAGGGAGTCCAACACCTGCCGAGGTAACATCACCACCGATTCTAGGGAGTCCATGACTGGCCGATAAACCCGTGCCAACCAAGACTGGAGTGGGAGTCTGAGTCTGGCGTGTCTCACCACATAGGTACATGCTGCCATGTGCCCTAGTAATTTGAGGCAGCTTCTTGCTGTGGTGGTGGGGTAACGTTGGAGGCAGAGGATAATGTTGGATATAATCAGGAATCTGGCGTCTGGGAGATATGCTCTGGCATATGTCGAGTCCAGAACCGCTCCCATGAATTTGATTTTTTGGGTTGGAGATAGTGTGGACTTGGCCTCATTGAGTAAGAGGCCGAGCTCGAGGAAGGTTTGCCTGGCAAAGACCACCTGAGCCTCCACTTGCACCCTGGACCTGCCCTTGATGAGCCAATCGTCCAGGTAGGGAAACACCTGGATCCCGTGCCTGCGTAGGAAGGCAGTCACGACTGCCATGCACTTCGTGAAGACCCTTGGGGCTGCTGACAGACCAAAGGACAGAACTGTAAGTTGTAGATGAGCGTTGCCCATGAGAAACCTGAGGTAACACCTGTGCCGAGGGATTATCGCAATCTGAAAGTATGCGTCCTTTAAGTCAAGGGCGGCATACCAGTCTCCTGGATCCATGGAAGGAATGATGAAGGACAGGGAGAGCATGCGGAATTTGAGCTTCTTCACAAACTTGTTGAGACCGCGCAAGTCTAGAATGGGTCTGAGGCCCCCTTTCGCTTTCAGTATTAGGAAATATCGAGATAGAAGCCCTTGCCCCGTAGCTCCTGAGGAACCTCCTCTACTGCCCCTGATGTGAGGAGAGACTGAACTTCTTGAAGTAGAAGTTGCTCGTGAGAAGGGTCCCTGAAGAGGGACGGGGAGGGGGGCTGGTGGGGCGGGAGGGAGGAAAACTGGATAGAATATCCCTCCTTTACCGTGCGAAGCACCCAAGTGTCGGACATGATCCGGGCCCACGCACGATAGAAGGGGGACAGACGTGACGAAAAGGTAAGGCTGGTAGGATTCGGAGTTCTGACCGGTAGGTCGTCCTCGACCGGGCCATCAAAATGGTGGTCTAGGCCCTTGTGTAGGCCTTGGTTGGGTAGAAGACTGGCCGAAGGGCTGCTGTTGTTGCCTCCTCCTGCCCGTCCTTGACCTTCTGCGCAAGGCATCCCCTCGATTTTGAGGTTGGTATGGCCAAGGGGCCTGCGGTGGCCTAAACTGTCTACGCTGAGTGACAGGGGTGTGGAGGCCTAGTGAACGGAGAGTGGTCAGTGAGTCCTTTAGGCTATGAAGCCTCTTATCGGTTTTCTCCGAGAAGAGCGTGGGCCCTTCGAAAGGGATGTCCTGGACCGTTTGTTGGACCTCGTGAGGGAGGCCGGACACTTGAAGCCAGGCTCCACGCCTCATGACCAGACAAGTCGCCAACGTGCGTGAAGCTGAATCGGCCACATCCAGGGCTGCCTGTAGGGAAGCCCGGGTAATCAATCTTCCCTCCTCAACCAGGGCTGAAAACTCCATTTGCGACTCTTGCGGAAGGAGGTCCATGAACCTAGACAAAGCCGAGCATGTGTTGTGTCCATACCAGCTCACTATGGCTTGCTGATTGGCAATGCGCAACTGCAGGCCCCCCGTTGAATAAACTTTGCGCCCAAACAGGTCCAACTTTTTGGCCTCTCTATTTTTAGGCGTAACCCCCTGAAAACCCTGGCGTTCCCTCTGGTTGGCGGCATCCACTACTAGGGAGTCTGGGGGAGGGTGTGTATAAAGATGTTCATAGCCCTTGGTTGGAACGAAATATCGCCTCTCAGTCCTTTTGGCCATAGGGGCCAGTGAGGCAGGGGTTTGCCACAAGGTGCGGGCTGTGTCCGTAATGGTCTTTATGAGAGGTAGGGCTACCCTGGATGGTAAGAGTAAGCAGTTGTTGGAGGATCCTATTGTCCTCCAGGGCCGGTGCCGCTGAAG
Organism: Trachemys scripta elegans; assembly: GCF_013100865.1. Taxonomy (NCBI): domain Eukaryota; kingdom Metazoa; phylum Chordata; order Testudines; family Emydidae; genus Trachemys; species Trachemys scripta. Next base: position 54,152,708 of record NC_048303.1, on the reverse strand, counting down.
TTCCCGCTACTGCCTCTTCCGGATATGAGGAGGAAGAGATCCCTTGAAGAGGGCCTTCATCTAGCCCCTCTCCCTCTATGAGGGCCTGCGGCACACGGTACTCAGGCTGCGCGGCCAGTGCAGACTCGGGATGCGGCACCGCGGCCGGTACCGGGGTCGACACCGAGTGACGAGGCGTGCTAGGTGGTGTCTGCGGTGTTGGAAGGAAGGTCCCCGTCGGTGCCGTTGTCTGGCTAGGCGGTGCCGTGTCCCTTTGTGGCACACTCCTGTTAGACGGCAGTGCCTGTGGTGACATTAGCGGCGGTACCACGGACGTCGAAGAGACAGATGCGGCTCATGAGCGGGGTCCGTACGCCTGACCCACTGACTGGTGGTAGGCCCACGGCGCCCAGAACGGCCACTGGGGGGGTGGTTGCCACTGCTGCTGCTGCCACTGTGGTGGGTATGGCTGGGCACTCGTACGCGAGGACGATCGCCTACTTCTTGATCTATTAGAGCGGTACGAGTCCATCTCCGAGTCCGAAGTTTCCGAGTAGGAGAACATAGGAGGCGCGGTACCCACTGTCGCCGTAGAGGGTGCTGTCTGCACCATTGCCGCAAGAGAAGCGCGGCGCGGGGAGCGCGGTGAGAGCAATGCTGGTTTACCCCTAGATTGATAATGGGGCCGAGCAGTAGCCGGAGGTTCTCTGCATCAGTGCGGTGACGCCGGCACCGGGAGGTTCAAGAGGTCTCAGGTGGCCTCGAACGCCTCCAGCGTCGATGGGAGGCGCACTTCCTCCATCATGTCCAGGGATCTAGGCTTTTCCAGACTCGACCGTACCCTCTCCGGGGCGGGAGTCAACGGGATGGCCGGATGGGTCTGTGGCACGAATTGTCCTGTAGTAAATTTGGACGGCGCAGGCCCTTTAGAGTCCCAGTGTGGAGAACGATCCCTCACCAGCCTGTTCTTTTTAACCGGCACTGGCGATGGGGAATGGTGTCTCATAGAGGACGGTTTCTTGTGCGCTGACTCTCTCCGGTGCCGGGGTTTGATGGCCTTGGCCTCACGACTCATCTCCGGCGCTGGAGCACTGCGCACCGAGGATGAAGTGCTTGGTGCCGTCTCAGTAGGCCCGGGATCTGATTGCGGCTGCAGGGCCGCCTCCATTAGGAGGACTTTAAGTCTCTGCTCTCTATCTTTGAGAGTCCTGGGGCGAAAAACCCTGCAGATACTGCACCTGTCTTTTTGGTGGCTCTCGCCTAGGCACCTCAAGCATGAAACATTTCATTTCAGGTTGTGTTTTATGCTTTTTTGTGTGTTTTGGGGTTAAATATAGCTATCAAAACAAAATGCTTTCAGTTTTCATAATTTGTTTTTCTCCATTGTTATTCAGTCAAAACTATTTGCAAATCATTTGATCTGAATTTGCCAAAAAAAAAAAAAAAAAGGTGCCCAAAAGTCTCGGTGAGGGATTCTGAAAAGTCACATAATTATGAGCAGTCACATAACATTGCTATTGTTAATGACATAGGCCCTTTACCCTGCCATCTTATCCATGAAAATGGGTCCCTGTACCCTCCTTATTGACTTCAATTGGGACTTTTTACAGGCTTACATGTCCACTGCCATGGATCACGCGGCAGGATCAGAGCTGGAGCCGTACTGCATAGTTTATTTTGTTAAATGTTATTGTCTAACAGGATTTGGATAGTTAAATAAGTTTAATGAAAATATTAAAGTAGTACTAGAAGTCAGTAGGATCCAAAGAAAGAACCTTTACTTTCCTCCCATCTTTTCAAGTCTGCTAGGAATGGAAAAAAGGTCTTGTAAGAGCTTCTGGCTCCACATCATTCACTAGAAGCTCCAACTTACTAAAATGCCTAACTTTCTGTTCCCTGCTGAAACGCTAAGACCCCAATCCTGCAGGGTGTCGATGGCCTCTTGGGAACAACTAAACTATCTAACAGAAATTGAGGGTGGCTCAGCAACTTGCAAGATCAGTCCCATCATTTCCAGCTTGCCTTCCTGATTTTTTTTGAAACACAGTTACAATATTAGGAAGTCTCTCCTTCAACTACATGCACTCAAATATATTGCATATCTTATTTATTTATACATGCATGCATACATGTACACATGCAACAAAGAGGATACCCCAGTCGAAACTAAGTCATTTTCCTCATCCTCCTTCCTGAAGACATATAAAGAACAAAGAAAAAAATGTCAAGGTGGTTACCATGCTAACAATTTATGATCTAATATGTCTCTGTCACTAAAACTTTCCATGACTCTGTTGTAACAGCAAAGCACTCCTGAAGATTTAAACCAATAATAAGCCAATGGTACAAGCTGATGTGGTGCTTTTTTAAATCCAATTGACCTTTGTCAAGGCAAAAGAGGAATACTTGACATTTTGCTCAAAATAAAGAAAACATAATTTAGCAATTTTCATCCAGTTGTGGTTAGCTCCAGCTTCACAATTGCTCAGCTCTTTCCAGACACAAATGATTTGCAGCCTCGCATGTGTTGGAAAGACAGTTTTCTGAGAGACTTTTTATTAAGTGCTTCTATTCAGATCTCAAGTTTAATGGCTGACATTTTCTTCTTTGGGGGAAAAAATATTCCTTAAAAATGTCAACATGAATAGCCAACATTAGTGGCGTTAGACATTAAAGAACTGATTTTCAAACAAAAGAGCTATGTATGTTATATACCAAAATTCACTCACAATGCTATGTCTAATTGGTGCCCACTAAGGGCTCGATCCTAGGATCATTGAGGGCAATAGCAATGTTCCCAATTACTTTAATGATGCAAGAACAGGGTCTAAGTGAGCATTTCTGCACATGAACATTTAGGCTACAGAGCTATCTACTCATTTATGCATGTAAATACTGAATTTGAGAGTGCAATTTTGGTAAAGCATTAATTGTGCACCTAACTTTGAAAATCAGGCCCTAATCTCTCCTGCCCCTCACTCTATATCCTACCTGTTTGCACTGGAAAACTAAACTCTTTGTAACTGAACAGGTTGTATTGAATTAGTTTAAGATGAAGCAATTCAGCACATCCTCACTTATGCTAAAGTGGATAACGATTCTTGCAAGTTTGCCCCACATCCACACTAGCACTATTCTAAACAGCATCATTTGCAACCTCTGTGGGTACATATCCCATAGTTCCCAGCACATCTTTCAGGAACAGTATATTCTGGAAGATTTTGAAAGACCTCCGGTGCATTGTGGGATGGTAGTGGGAGGACCAATATTCATGCTGTCACAAAATCAGGTCAGATTGAATCAGTTTTGACTGGTTCTTAACCCTGCTGAATATGTAGTCTATTCCAAATGGTTCTTGGAGCTCTTTCCAGTGTGCTTGCGAAATGTTTTACAAGAGTTTAACCTGTTAAACTAGTTCTTAGGACGGCAGATTTTCCCAGTGTGAGCAAGGCCTACATGTCCTATTTGTCTTTTGTTATATAAGTGAGGCACTCACTGTCAAGTTTCTGATAATTTAAATTAAAAATAAAATTTATCAGCTATTTCCCCAGTTTAGTGCCTGATATTGATACTGTTGCTTCCAATTCCTTTGTGCCTGTATTGTTTCTAACTCATGATTTTATCATAAGTTTTGCAATATTTGGTGTTTTTCTTAAAGCCCCATTTCCTAGATTTTGATTACATGAGAATCTGCTTTTTTTTTTTATTATTAAATAAGTTTCTAGTCCTCATGGTTGCAAAAAGCCTGAAAATATAAATTCTAAAGGATCCAACCCCAATTTTTTTTTAAAATCTCATGATTTTTAAGCCAGCCTCATTATTTCTGATTCATGAGTCTTTGAATGCTTGACAATATTTATCTCCTAAGACAGTGGCTTTATAAAATTTACCCAGGAATTTTTAAATTGGAATTTTAGGACAAGCCACAATCTGTTCTATGAAGTACACGTTTACTGAATTATTTCAGTCAGGGTGACTTAGGGTAGTTATCTGATCACCTGGGCTGTTAGTGTTTGTGGAAGTCATAATGCCTCCATGGTCCTATGGAGCTTACTGTACAGTGCTCAGTGATAGAGCTTGTCATCCTCTCACTCTGTACATACCTATTTCTTCAACCAAATTATGGTTTGATCTCTAGGTTAGAGAAGGGTCCCTTTATAGCCATTCCCATCTAATGCACCCATGCACACCCTGGCATAATTTAGGTCTTAGATCCTCTCAACATCCTGGTGAAATATGTATTATGTAAGTTCTATAGGTGAGAAATTGAGGCACAGAGCGGTCAAATGATTAAGTTCACACAGCAAGTCGGTGACACAGCTGGGGAAAAAAATTGAACACATGATCCCAAGTCATTTGAAGTGCAAATGTTCCCTTCCAATGTAATGACACACACTTTTGTTGTTGTTAACATACTGTACGATACTTATTATTGCTACTACTTCTCCAAAGCGATAGGGAATCCCCGTGCTCTTTTGCACCCCTCACTTTAAGGCATCCTAATGATGTATTACTGTACAATGCGTCAAGAGGACTTAAAGGTAGATGCTCAAGGCTGAAAAGCTTAAAATATAATTTAACAATTGGATTTTTAAAAAATGTATATTCCTTTTATTATTCACCCATTTGCTGAATTTTTATAAGCACGTATCTCTTGAAATACTCAAAAGGTCTGGGTCTGTTTCCAACATTAAAAGAGAAAAGCAGAAAAGGACAGACATCATGGTATGTATGCACTTGTGAATTTAATATGGTGAAGATACCTAGTACCTTGGGCTCATTGTTGTATATGAGTGAACAAATTGGATTTTTTCCTCCAATGTTGCAGCCTTTGTTTTTTGGAAGGAAGTGATTTATTTTTAGGATCAGGAGGAGGATTGTAAAGTGTAAGTTAAGTTTTAGACTTGTCAGCTAGGATTCAGTCCCTATAAATACACATTCCTGTGTCAATTTTTTGGCAGGTGAATTATCTTTCACTAGTCTGTCTGTTTTTACCTGTGATGCTTTCTGCAGCAGGGTTTCATATATGTAACACATCTGACATCAAGTGTTCCTGTTTGGGTTGCCTCTTTTTCGAATGAAATGGTTGTTTGATTTATATCATTGTGTAGCAGTCAACAAAAAAGACTGGTATGAGTGATAACAAAAAGTAATAAATCAAAATGTACTAAATGGGACCTTTAACCACTGAAGATTCCACTATTTATTCCAAAATAGTGATGCACTGGAGCAGGAAAGAGCAAGTCACAATGGGAGCTTTGCATGTACAATGTATTTAAAAAGTTAATACGCTCAACACTCCTCTCCTCATGTTCGACAAAAAATAAATGGGTAATGGTATGTGCTGCAAGATTACTGTCTATAAAGGGTCTGTTCCTGTGAATGAATGAGATATTGCACAGTGATTCTCAAGAAAATAGAACAAAACCTTTCTGAAGATAAACACGTGCATTTTATTGAATGCAACAGTCTATTAAATCTCAATAGTTAAATAAATGAATTTTCTAACTACTCAGTTATAGCTTAGAGGGCTCATATCTTTGTCAAAGACAAATATACTTGCCTGATGTCATGTCACATTTTCAATTTAAGAAGTTGCAAGGTTGATTGACAGACTGAGTCTGTCTCACTTCTTTATTTTTCCTCTCTCCATAAGTGCATAATGGACATAAGCAAGCCAATAGAAGCTTTTGACTGGGTAGAACTTAGTTCTTAGCCTGACATTTTGTCTTTAGTTGAAAGTTAAAAAAAAAAAAAAAACAGAGCATTTTAGTATTTCTTCCCCCACCCCAAGTGTTCAGAACTACAGTGTGTATTATTTTATGCATTTTCTTTATCATACAATCAGCCGCAATGGTTTCGCTCATAGATACAAGCCATTCCCTTCTGACTCAGGCTCCAATATAAAATTTCTAAATCACTAAGACTACCATAGAAAAAGGCATAATCCTCCATGAACTTATCTAGTTCTTTTTTTAAAACCCAGTTATACGTTTGGCCATCACAACAACCCATTGTAATGAGTTCCACAGGTAAAGGAACTTGTGTGAAAAAGTACTTCCTCCTATTTGCATTAAACCTGCCGCCTATTAATTCATTGGATGTCCCTGGTTTATGTACTGTGTAGAAAAGTATATAATACTTTCTATTCACTTTTTCTACATCATTCATAATTGTATAGACTTCTATCATATCCTCTCCTAGTCATCTCTTTTCTAAGAGGGACAGCCCTTATCTTTTTCGTGTCTTCTCATATGGAAGCCACCCTTGATCATCTTTGATGCCCTTCTCTGAATACTGCATAACATATCTGTTTTGAGACTGGGTAATCAGAACTAGATGCAGTATTCAAAGTGTTCAAGGGCACACCATGGATTAATATGGAGGCATTATGATACTTCTCTTATTTTCTATGCCTTTCCCAATAGTTCATTACATTCTGTTATCCTTTTTGACCGCTGTTGCACATTGAACTGAAGTTTTCAGAGAACCATCCATGTTGACAAGATATTTTTCTTGAGTGGTAATAGCTAATTTAGAATCCATCATTGTATATGCCTAGAGATTATTTTTTCCAAGATGCATTACTTTGCACTTATCAACACTGAATTTCATCTGCCGTTTTGTCGCCCAGTCACTCAGTTTTGTGACTCTTTGCAGTCAGCTTTGGGCTTAACTATCTTGAACAATCTTGTATCATCTGCAGACTTTGCCACTTCACTGTTCATTCCCTTTTCCAGGTCATTAATTAATATGTTGAACAGCACAGGTCCCAGTACAGATCCTTGGGGAATCCCACTGTTTACCTCTCTCCATTGTGAAAATTGACCATTTATTCCCATCCTTTGTTTCCTATCTTTCAACCAGTTACTGATCCATGAGAGGACCTTCCCTCTTACCGCATGACAACTTAGTTTGCTTAAAAGCCTTTGCTGAGGGACCTTGTCAAAGCCCTTCTGAAAATCCAACTACACTATATCGACTGGATCACCCTTATCCATATGGCTGCTGACAAGTCTCAAAAAATTCTAATAGACTGGTGAGGCATAACTTCCCTTTACAAAAGCCATGTTGACTCTTCCCCAACAAATCACATTTATCTATGTGTCTGATAAATCTGTTCTTTATTAAAGTTTCTAATTTGCCCAGTACTGAAGTTAGGGTCACCAGCCTGTAACTGCCAGGATCACCTCTGGAGTCCTTTTTAAAAATCGGTGTTACATTAGCTACTCTGCAATCATTGAGTGCAGAAGCTTGTTTTAGCGATACATTACAAACTATAGTTAGTAATTCCGCAATTTCATATATGAGTTCCTTCAGAACTCTTGGGTAACTATTGTTAGTTTTCCAGTAGGGGATGGTATAGTATGATAGCATGCTTATGTACAGGGTAATGTCTAAAAATGTGGAGCTCTCTCCTTTCAGGAAGTACTTGATAGGAGAAGACAGCATATGTGATGGAAGGAATAAAACCTGAACGTTTCACCAAACTATCTTTTCATGATTCAACATTGAACATGGTGTTAGTAGTGGGACAGTTGGTCACTTTCTACTCAAGTGGTTCCCCATCCTTGAACATACTGGTTAAACTTTTCACATGCACACACTATTGAAAGACATTTCTTTTGAATTTGGATGCATCTTTGTTCCATTAGTGCTTGTGACCTTAATGCAAAAGCATAACTGTCCCTTTGATAGAAGTGAGGACCCATGCCCTGTCTCACTAGCACCTTTCTTTGTCCACATAGTAGTATTTCAGGATTGAATAGTTGGTCAGAAGCTCCTTGATGGTTGTATCGTGCTGAAGTAAATATGTCCATACTGCATCCTTGTTCAGTAGTTACCTCAGGGGTTCATGCACATCTGAGAGGCTTAGAAGTAATTTTGTCAGATAGCTTACAAATCCTATTAGTCTATGAATTGATTTAATATCTTTAGATGTGAATACCTTCTGCACTGCTTTTAACTTTCTGGTATCAGACCACAGCCCTTAGGAGGTCAGCAAGGATCCCATTATTATTATTTGTATTACCACAGTGCCTAGGGACATAGACCAGAATCTCATTGTGTTAGCCACTGTACAAACAGAACAAAAAGACTGTCCCTATGCAGTAAAACACAATTTCATTTTGTTTTAATTCAATTTTAGATTTACTTATCTGGCTCTTTCAAGCAGACGGATAAGGTTGTGGTCATGATCTGTCCCAGCTTCTGTCATACATGCATACATTACAATGTCATCAGCTATGATGCTAATCCCTATGACTCCTGTCAGTACCTCTTGCTGGTGGCATTGACATTCTTCCACTGCAAGTTTAACTCCAAATGGCAGTCTCAACTATCTGTATCTACCTGATGGTTTCCAAAATGTAGTATGGCAGCTGCTTATCAGTAACACTTGCCAATATCTGCCTTTGCAATCAAGTGCTGAGTATATTTTTGCTTTTGTCATGGCAGGTAATATTTCTCCAGTTGCAGGGATTTGGTTGTGAGATTTTTCTAGAGCTTTGTTTAAACTGCGTTGGTCTATGTAAATGAATAACTTGCCTGGCTTCTCAATGGCTACCCAACTTGTGGGCTCTGTCACTTTCACAATGATACCTTCTTTCTACATTTGCTATATTGCTTCCATTACTTTTTTCCTTTAGTATAATGGGCACTGTGCAAAGCCCAGTGGCTAAATCATTTTATCTATTTTTTGGTGAAATGTTCTGGAAGACACCCCAGCCCTTCAAAAATATCCTGGTAACTTTTAGCAGCTTTGCTGCCGAAACGCCACAGTGCGTTATCTGCTCTGGATATATTTACTGTTTTGCTTCTATGCCTATTGTGTACAACATTTGTCCTGGGTTTAATGTCACTGGATTCATGTATTCACTTGTTTTACCTGAGAGCAGTGGGTTTTTGATGTGGACACAGTGGCAAAATGAGGACAGACACATGCATGGAATTAAGCAGCAGGTCACAACTTATATTAAACTTTAACATAGGGAAGAGGCACTACCTGCCCATCACCCAAACTCTCCTACATCTCCTTACCACATAACCCATAATGTGGAGCAGGCTCTCCTCAGCCTACCCACCAGGACTCAGCTCTCTTTGAGGGATAACACCACCCTCCTGTGAAGGGGACTGAGGGTGCAGCTTGGAGGGGACCTTTTCTGTGAGGGTCTCAAGGTCTGACCTCACCCCGCAAAGGCCAGAAGGTCTCACCCTATCCCATGAGCCCAAGGCCCATCAGCAAAATCCCAGATCTTTTACCTCTGGGAACTGTTCATTTTATTCAGTTAGATACTAAGGGCATTCCTACTTAACCCACTGTGGCTTCAAGGTGCTGCAAGGAAGGCAAAAAACTCCCTGGTCCCCTGAGAGAAAAAATTCCTGACTGACCCACTAAATGGGCGATTGGCTAGACCCACAGCATGTTAGGCTGGGTTCCCAATCCTAGTTCAGGTGGTGGTGGTGGGGCTGCTGGAACAGAGCCGAAAGAGCTCTACATGGCCCCCATGTCAGGTTAAATCCTGGGAGCTGGGGAATGCTGGCCAGCCAGCATCCCTACCCCTCACTGTGAAAGACTCCCAGGGGCAGGAGCTACCTATTGTCCTTTGATGAGTGTCTCTTCTGGTGCTGCTAGAACTGTTCCCCTTTTACCACTGGCCTCATCAAGTTCTCCCGCCTGTTAATGCAGGCAGGTGGCATTTTTCTGATAGTACTACCTGAAATTTTAGGCGGTATACTTTTCCTTGGTATTCTGCTTGTAACTTACATTGTCTTAGTGGTACAATGCCCTCTGTTTTCAGGTATATTTCAAGTGACTACATGAACCCAATGACACTGTATAATTTTAGTTTGACTTTGCTTGGTTGGAACTTCACTTACTTCTCTTGCATAATGCTGAGGAAATCTTTGTAGCCTAGCAGTCACTGATACCTTACTGTCTATTTGGCATTTGACTTCCTGTTTGCTTGTGTGCTGCTTCCTTGTCTTTGTATCTGGTGCTAGACTAGTCTGAGCTTTAAAAAAACATTTATTTGGGGGGTTAGGAGAGGCATTAAGTCACATATTGAAAACTCTCATTTTCTAATCATTCCTTGCTTCCTCAATATGGTGCTTTCTCTCCCCCCAGCCCCCGCCCCTTTGCTTTTCTTGTCTGCAAGCTTTGGAATAATGATTTCTCTTGGTACAATTATTGCATATGACTGCATGCACAGGGCATTTTCCATTATCATGTTTTTTCTCCACAGTATTCACAGGTCTTCCTTTGTGTTTTGTTTGTCTCTTCCACTTCATGCATTTGCCTTTGCAAAATTTTCGTATATTTTTTTCTTATATTTTCATATTTTCCTTGTGCTGCTTAGTGAATTATTTTTTGTGTATGCTCCACTTATACTCTGCATTTGGACATGAGCTTGCTCACTGGCTTTGCACATGTGTTTAGCTCTTGGTAGAGCTAGGAGTGGGTGCTCTGAGCATTCTCATTTGAGTTCTTGCATCTTTGTCCCTATTACTAATTTAACATGAATTACTTCATCTTTTATTATTTGATAATCGCATGATTTTGCACAATTTGGCAATAAACTGATTTCTCCAGGTTTTTCACTACACTTGTTGAAAAGACACCTTTTGCATATGACATTTTTTCTGGGTGGAAAGCTTGAACACTGAACTGGCAGAACCACTTAATCTGCAGTCTGTCTTCAGAGAAAACACCCATCACGGCTTAATATGTTCAAGTTGCCACACGACATTAGCTACAATGCTCACAAAAACAATGGGATAGTTCCCCAATCTTGACTTGATTTACCATACACAGACCCAATCCGTTGACTATAGTAGGAGTGGTATTGGGCCCAAAATGTTACAAGTAGACTGGTCTGGAATTTTCTGATGAAATGTATTTTCACTGAAATCTAAACTGTTTGCAGGAAAGGGTCAGTTTTGACAAATCCAATTCACACTACTGATTCATGTTGGTAACAAAAACCTAAATTAAAGAAAAGGCAACAGGATTCCTGAAAAATAAAAACCTGCTACAATAAATATTTGTTATGGTAAAGGACAGTTTCATTTAAGGAGACCCTTTATAAATAGTCCTGCTTCTTTCTTGCTCTGCAATCACTCAAGATATTGAAGGGTCCCTACCTTACAAGCAAACTGGGTGAGCAAGAAGCAACATTTTGTTTATTTTGTTTATTACAGTGAGATCTATCACTCTGAGGAAGCTAAAATTTACTGGCACTGGAGTGAATATTTATATCTATCCTAAAGTAGGATTAACCAGCTGTACCAGAAATATTAGCCAGGTGCCAACCTTAATTGAGCCCCATTTTTTAAGATTGGTTGCAGGATGCAGCCTGCCTGCTAGGTCCTATGCACCACCTCTGTGAAACTCACTCTCATGACTCATATAAAGCACTCTGTGGCATACCAAGGCCAGAATATACCTGAGCTCATGAGGTAGGTCTACACTGCAATTAAAAAGGCTGGCCTATCAGCTGACTCGGGCTAAGAGGCTGTTTAATTGCAGTGTAGATGTTGCGGCTCTGGCTGCAGCCTGAGCTCTGGGACCTTCCCACCTTGCAAGATCCAAGAGCCCGAATGTCTACACTGCAATTAAACAGCCCTTTAGCCGAAGCCTGAGTCAGCCGGCATGGGCCAGCCCTGGGTTTTTAACTGCAGTGTAGACATACCCCTGGAGTCCACCAGAGCCATCTGAATCCCTTAGCAGATTTTAAATGTGGCATGGGTGACAAAGGGTTTTCAAAGACTAGCTGGAAGGAAGGTGCCAATGGCAAATTCATGGAGAAAGGAGGAAGTCAGGGTCTGAGAAGTTGCACAGATAAAACAATGCACCTATTGGGAAGACATGAGGAGTTAGTCTCTAAATACATTAAGGACCTGATCCAAAGCCCATTGTAATAAATAAAAAGATTTCTACTGACTTCACTGAGCTTTGTATCAAACCCTATAACAGCACATACAAATATTAAAAGAACTAATTATTTATTCAAACAATCCCATTAATCATTTGAAAAATACAAGAATCATTTATATTACTGTAACTGTGCAGGACAGCCTGTGTGATCCCAATTCTTTCATTCAGTGACAAGCAATTTAAATACCAGCTTAATTTCCCCTTCCTGACCCTGATGAGCATATTGTGAATATTCTTCTTAGCCAATCAAATGCATAAAGAAAAGGCAAGTGTTCATTGCTGTGTTTTGCAACCAAAGAGAACAAGCAGCCAAGGCCTTTCACACGAGAATACAGGGATGTTTCTGTGTCACAGATGCCGCTCTAGTAACAATCAAGAACATACAGCCAAGGAACTCAAAACATCAGATATTGTAAATATGCTCTTATCCATTCCTCTTTAGCTTTTCATTTTTTTGGTTTCCCCCATTACATCAGCATGCAGGATGAGTAAAAGGATTAAATAAACCTTTTACAATTTTATTCTGGCCTTCATGCACAGAACTAATTTAGCTATATTCTGGGTTGTTGTTTATTCACTGACCATATAAATCAGCAATTGTCCCCACAAACACGACTTTGCATGTTTATTCCAGCCAAAGGAGTAGCCTTTCTTTCCACTGTACATGAATAGTTCATACTGTATACTCATCTCCAATGGAATCATGACATTTCATATTACTGTCAGTTGCTGCAAAGGGAGAGCAAAGGAAGTGCATGGAAACAATTTGTCCTGTATAGCTGGTTATTTGTACCAAGTGTATTTCCCAAGAGCTGTTTATCATCAGAACAAATCAGCCAAGTTGGATAATATACAATACCTTACCAAACACCTACACTGAGGCCTTTTTGGAAGCCAAACAGGAAGAATTTTACAGAATAACTTATTTGTATGAGTGTTTCTAAATTTGCTGTTATGTTCTGTTTTTTTAACACTGTTTTGTTATGCACTCTGTATCTCTTCAACAACACAGAAGAAGGCCCTGTTTCTTCAGAGCCTTTGCATGCTTTTTTTCCTGTTGGGAAAAGGCTCTAAAAGAACAGTGAGTTTCTGTTTTAAGCTGAAATTAGGTATAATGTATAATAACAATGTGGCACAAATAAATGATAAAGCAACTTTTTATTTTAGAAATGCCTAACCTAAGTTTTAATTGGTCAATTCACAGAGCAGTTGAATACAAAGAATTTATGGGAATGACTTGAAATGGCAAAAACTGGAAGGTAGCAAGTTCCTCTTGGATTTGTTCTGAAATAATGTGGTCCACTAAGTGCCATTTCATTTTTTTGACTCCTTGCTCTGAAATGGTGGGGCTGAGATAAAAGTTTCAAAAGATGCAGGTGAACCGTGGGCTCAGGGAGGCTAGCACCCGGCCTGCCCCAGAGTCCACCCCCCCCGACCTCCAGGCCCCTTCTGCTCCCCCCGAGTTCTGGAGCGCTGGTCCGCTGGCTGGGCTGTGCAACCCCTCCCCCCCCCAGGTCCCGGAGTGTTGGGCGGACAGCACGCCCCACCCCGCAGCCTTGGAACGCTGGGAGGGTAGTGCAGCCCACCCCCTCCCACCCCAGAGCACTGGGCAGCATGAGCACTGGCTCCAATCGCCCACAGTCCCTGGCTGCAGACCGGCCCCCATTATCCCTAGCCCCAGCCCAGGGCCCTGGCCATGGGGGATGAGCCGCAGTCTGCGCCGGCAGGAAGCAGGAGGGGTCTGGGGGTGGAGCATGGGCAGGGCCTCGCAGGGCTATTTGGGGAGGCTTAGACTCCCCCGGCCTTTGATACCTGCCGTCCATGACTGTTCATATCATGCATAAGCTCTGTGTTGTGGAATCTGCAGGCCAGAGGGAACTTTCTGACCGCCTCCATCTGGAGGCTAGGCCTCCCAGTTCATAATTAGTGAGATGTGTCAATGTTTTATAAAACAGTAGCTGTTTACAAGAAAGGCTTGAATTATTGTGAATAATATTTGTTATGAATTTAGCCTTTTTTTCTTATTCACAAATAGTTTGTGAATAGATTCTCTGTTATTAACCTGATCATCATTCACAATTATTTGATAGCAGCATACACACACAAATTTCAGCCTATGGGTTGTTTACAAACTGTTCTTTTTGGCCATTCACTGTTCATTATTCATGCTCTGTGACTGGTCACCTAAGTCACAAGACATTTCTCCTTCCTGAATAGATCACTGAAACTTTTTAAATAGAAGAGTAGGAGAATAAATAGGAGAATAAAATAGAAAACAATGTATCATGATTACAAATCAAAAACATTTAAAACAAATCTCCATTAAATAAAAACAATAAACCTATTAAAGGGGAAGAAGAGCTTTTATAGTTCTAACTCCTCTCCCAATGCGGCCACCATTAGAAAATGTTTCTTCTGGTTTTGCTTTTAATATTTGAAAGCTTTATATTTTAAAAGCCCTGTCTAAAGACTAACAGCAAAAAGTGTCATTCTGTTTTATTATATGTTTAAAATCTCCATCAAAGCATAAAACATGCTTTTAAAAACATGACATACGAAATTATTAAGCTCTTCAAGAGGCTCAAAGGAAATTTTTTATTTACTGTGCAGCTCCTCCAGGGCTACATGTTTTTATTTACTTTATCAAGCCAGAAAAACATTGTTTATTTACATTTGAAATTTTAGAGTTACTTTCAATCTAGAGAAAAAATGGATTTTACACTTGAGTTAGAGAGCTCCTCCAGGTCTAGAATCGAGGAAAACATAAAAATAATAAAAATTTGTAGAGCACTATCTTTCCTGCATAGCTTTTTGTGTGCTATAGGAGGTTGATATTTCTATACTTTAAACAGAAATGTTGTGGAGCATGTATCTACTGTCTAGCTATTGTAGTGCAGTCTGCAGGCTACAAGCAGCCCACAGTGGTTCTCCTGTAACTGTCCTTCAAACTTTCAGGCCAAATGTGAATCCCCTCTATTAGTGCATGAGATATAATTACCACTGCAGCACTAATTGTAGTTCTGCAGCAAACAAGGGGGCAAGTTGTTGGACCAGAAGTCTCTTGGATAATAGTAGGGACATTATCATGTGATGGGTTTTTTTCTCATGGTTCTTGTACTTTTGTTCCTCCCAGAGCTTCCCAACTGATTAATGGGGGATGTTTTGGTAAGAATCCAGTTGCGGGAGTGAGAGTTCTTTGATTGTACTCTGTGTTTCATAGAAGACAGTAACATTTAGAGGAGGAATTTGGAAAAACAGGGAATTAGGAGATTCAGGGGAAAGGTTTATCTGACTGTTACCTTCTCGGCATGTGTTGCTCTGTTGTTTTGACATCCAAATGTTGGTGAGGGAGCAGGTGGTATGGTTTAAACACCATGTCAGGGAGTGAAAGTTCCCTCTCCACACTAATATCTGTGGATGTTTGGTGTAGTGATTGGTTGTGATGGGAGAGGGTAGTTTAGTCAACTGTTTTGTGCAGATCAGCATTTAGAAGGGGTGAGGGAAGTTTGGCATCTCTAGGGGTCAGATCTAAAGTTGCAGTATATGACTGGTGGTGTATGGGAATTGTAATGGTAAGGCATGTGCCTATGGGTGAAGGAATAGAGAGTATGTACTATTAGGTAGTTTAACTTCTCTTCTTGTTTTTGCGGGTTTGCATGAAGTACGGTGTGTGTATGTGTAGCAATGAGGACAGGACTGCCAAGTTAAAAATCTCAGCCACAGCCAAAATTCAAAGATTTTAGAATTTATGAACAGAAAACAAATAGAAAAGACAGAGAAAATTCAAAGGGAATAAAAACTAACATTTTCTGAAATTTCACATTGTTTGACCATCTACCGTGAGAAAACACAGTGATTTATGCCCAATTTTAAGGTCTTTTTAGAACACAATCCTAACTATGGAGTCACTAGCGGGTGCTTCTGTAATGTTGTTTACTATTTAAACAATTCTTGAGTCTTTAATGGCTTAGTCATGCTTTTGTATCCACCTTTTCCACATGGTTTCAAGATTTTATTGCAGCTACAATGTAACAAGTCCCGTAAGGATCTTGTAGGCTTCATGTGGGTAGATTTCTGGTATTGCTTGTATGCTTTTCAATATTTTGTGTCATGTATTGTAGTTTTTATATGAGTGAGTGTCTTGATCTTTGAAAAATTAATGACAAAAATATATTTCCCCTCCTTTAAAAGTTTCAAAAAAACTCTTCAATAACATATTTTAGGTTACGTAAAGCAGATTAATTTAGAGTATTTTCTGGCAGTCATATAGAAGCGTCAATGTTTTGAACATGAATGACCTTTTCTCAAAGATGCTTACAGAGTAATCATGTCCACCTTTGTGAAATATCCACATGCAGTGAAGTGAGTGTGTTTCACTAGCCATACATGGACACTTCTATGCTGATGCAAGTGAAACTTACTGGCACGACATCATTCTTTGGGATCTCTATAATGAGTTTAGTGTCTTGCTTAAGGAAAGGTCCATTTTTGAAAAGAATATGGTATTTGGGGGGGGGGAATTCTCAAAAGAATCAGTTTGTGAAATCAGACTATTTTCATGAATTCACATACTATGAAGTTCAAAGATTTTGAATCTATATTCATAATGAGACAGATGTTTATCATATTGCTTAGCACACTACTAGAAAGCTCTCAGACACTACAGTGATGAGTACAATATAACAATCTATACAGAATAGAATAGAATTCTTCTTTATTTCTCAACATTTTGTTGTTTTAAAGAATTACAGGCATTTTCTCAATCTTGAGTCTCAATTCTGCAACACTTACTCACATGAGTAACACTGAGTTCAATGGAACTATTGATAGGTGTGAAGGGTACACATGTGCATAAGTGTTTGTAGGATCAGGGCCACTGGTAGCATTAACAGTGTAGCACTATGTATCAAGATGAGAGTACTAGTATATCTCATATCTTTTTTTGTGTGTGGTTTTTGTAATTCAAACACAACGTCTAGTCTATATTGATCTTTCCGCTGAAAAGATCTTATTTTATCTGTGTACACATAGCATGGGACAGGTTTCAATTGAAATACTAGTGTTTTGTTGCATATCATTTTAAACCTTTTCTATTTGATACTTACCATAGTTTTAAATGAAATTCTTCCCATTTTATTTTTGCAATTGCCTACATTACTTTGTTAGATTTATTGCCACAGGATTATATTGTGTACAGAACAGGTGCTCTTTTCTCACCAGTGTATTGATTATGAGATGAATTTCTGTATAATTATTATTGTTGCTGTTGTTTTGGAATAACATACCTATTATTTGAATATGCATCTAATATACTAATTCTAAAAATAACCACATTTCTAGTGACCATTGCATAGTGGTAACCTACTGAACCTTCTATTGCTTCTGGTTTCTACACAACTCTTACAACTTGAAATGTCAGATGTTATGCATAGTTGAGGCTTTCCCATTCTCCGTAATTGGACAGCAAGGAAAAGCTCTTACCTGCAGGCTGTTGAAGATAACAAAGAAGACTAACATCCAAAGGTGCCTGTAAGCCATGTGAAGTCCTCCCCAAAGCCATGTAATGGAAATCAGGGCAAACAGATATAAGACCAGTGGGATCTCTGGAAACCATAAACATAGTCTTTCAGTTGTTATGCCTTGTAAAAAATACTTTCAGCATTACCCATGTATAAAGAAGCTTTAGTTTTCAGATCTCTCTCACTACCCTTTGTGCACCTGAATATCTTGCTTTAAAGGACTAACATTGGAGTTCATGCTCCAGTGATGACCAGGCGCATTTCTGAGGTTGCCCACTCTTTGTATTGTGGTGGGGGCAGCGGGGGATGGTAGGGGTATAGATATATCCTGTCCCTCACTTAGAGCACCACCTGCTGGCTGATTTACCAAACAGATTTGAAAGCTGTTTGTGAAGATGCACAACTGGTGGGGACGAGGTTCAGTGGGAGACAATCCAATTAAATGAGATAAATAAGGACTCTTGCTTTATGGGTGGGGAAGTGTACACATGGCCTTGGTAAATATGTAAACTAAGTGGAGGAGTTCTTGATAAATCCTGGAAGTTTGGAGGAAAAATAAGGAAGATTTACTTCCTAGAATGGGGGGGGGGGCGGGGAAATCCTAAATATAAACAATACTAAAATCCTTTATGACTCTGACATTTTAAACTGAGAATATTGCTTTGTCACTGATTTGTTGTTACTTATGCTGCAAGTTAAACAAGAGTATGGTCCTGTAAAGACATGAGCATATAAGTAACTTTATTTAACTATTCCCATTGTCTTCAAAGGTAGTATTTGCATGTTGAGTTTACTCACATGCAAAAGTTCTTGCAGAATCTCACCTAAGCACAAAACCCAGACGATATAAAGAGATCTGTTTTCAAAAACTTAATCTATACACGTCTTTCTGGATTGCCGAATATCCAGATATATTTTATACATGTTTGTCTTCCTAGATTGTCTTATATCCAGATGTATTTCATATCTCTTATTGTATTTGTAGTCCACAGGATCTAAGTAATGTTGAGGAAATGATATGGCAATACAGTGCAAAGTTCACAAAAAGGGGAAGCAGAATACAGCATAAATAAATAAAATTATTTTCTTAAAGTCATGTGACTCTGGATTGGCTTCTACTGTTGACAGTTCTCATGACAGATTTCAAAGTCCTTATTTGCCCAGTTTTGTAAATTTCACTTTGCAGAGGTGTTCTGCAAAGCATTGCCCCTTCTCCCTGTAATTAATGCTATGTCAGCAAATTTGACAGACAAGAGAGGGGAATTAAACCAGGTAAATGAGACTACACAGGAGCATGTACAGCCTTTCTTGCCTATGTTTCCTATTGTGTTGCAAGAAAAAAGTCACACGAACATAGCCATGGCATTGGTTGCCTATCTTCCAGGAAGGCAGGGAATAATTACTTCAGGGACTTCATTATTATTTTGGCAATTACTTTTGTTAAAGGAATGTTTAAACTTTCACCGTGGGGGGAACTACTTAGAAAAAAGCACAGCGTGAGCAGGTACTGTACTTTGCAGGTTTCCCCACATAAGACCTGATCCTGCTCTATGAGAACTTTGATATTGATTTCAACATGGACACGTCATTGTTTGACATTCATGATACCTCAATAATGACTTTCAAAGCACCTGTTGTACCTTTCCTGACTAGATTATGTCATGGTTTTGTGCTGCAGATGAAAATCTACACTGTGTATGACAAATGGAAACCTAGGACTCCTGAGGTGAAAAGCTAAAGCATTAAAATAAAGGAACACGTAGCCCTCCAGAACAGTTAACAGGATACATTCCTTATGAGTGGAAGATGCCACAACAAAGCCATTTCAGCCAATAGAGTCCTACGGCCTGAGCACTGATCTGGGAGCCAGAAAACTCAATTCTAATCCTGGTCCAGGTATTGACTTTCTCCTCTATGGCCAAGGACAAGACATCAATCATCTCTTACTCTGTTTGACCATCTGCAAAATGAAGCTAATAACGTCTATTTCTCTCAGAGCGGTATTGTGAGGATAAGATAGGTCCCTGTGCTCCCCACTGCTGGATGGAGAGGAACACAATACTGCTAACTGAAGAAGGGAAATGTGACTATGCAACACACGCTCTCATCACAGCTCTTCCATACCAAGGACCTGATCCAAAGCCCACTGAGGTAAATGGAAAGATTTCCATTATCTTCAATGGGCTTTGGAGCAGGCCTTAGCACAGTACATTTTGTTTAAGAGAAACCAGCATGCAAGGTTGTCCTGAGATGCTTTAGGTTTGATCATGATTTTTTCCATTGATGCTTCAGGGTCTTATGATCAGCTGTCTGCAGGCCCTACCCAGTTTTACTCCCACAGAACCAACCCCAGAGAGGAAAGCATGCAGCAAATTTGCACAGAAAATGAACCTGCAAATGTTTTAGGGTACTAGCAGACGTGGAAAGAAGAAGTTACTCACCTTGTGCAGTAACTATGGTTCTTCGAGATATGTCTCTCTGTGGGTGCTCCACAATCCCCTTCCTCCCCTCTACTTCAGAGGTAGAAAGGGAACTCCTGGCAGAGCACACGTGGGGTGCAACATATGTCTGGGTCAAATGGACACTGCTAACAAAATTCTCCGATCAACAGCACAGGGATGCAGACACACTTACAGGGGAGCACCCACAGAGAAGGAACTATGGTGGAGCACCCCTATGACACTACAGTGGAGCACCTACAGTGGAGCACCCACAGAGACACTACTCGAAGAATGGGAATGTCCATGCCATTACAGTATCTGTAATTTTTACTCCTATTGACTTCATAATGCATTCAAGTGTTTTAAGATGTAGAACACTTTAAAGCACTAAGTATTATGCAGTGCTCTATTTCTTACTATAAGTGTTAAGTATTTCTTTTCACACTATGTTGTATGCATCACTGAACCAGATCTGACAAACACTGATTAGATATTTGCTTTTCATATTTTTGAAAAGATAAGATATAATTGGCAGTTCTATTTGCTAATATCTGAGAGTACATAAACAACTAATTCTTTTGTGAGAATTACCACATTTTTATTTTTAAACATAAAGTAAGGAATTGTGCTATTATCTAACTTAACACTTTTCTATAAATACGGAAATTCAGCAGTTACCAGTACAACTATTAATTTATCTGTGTTCAAATGTTAATGAATAGAAATGCCATTTCTTGTCTAAATCTCACAATCATTTATAGTATCTTTGTATTCCTTTAATTAACTTAGCTCACGGTACCACGTAAAATGGAATTAATGCAATGTAGTGAAGACAAAGAGCAGTAATGTACACACATTCTAAAACCCATAGTTGGGCCTAAGAAGTTAGCAGTGCAAAAAAAATGCAAAGTAAGTTCAAACAACTTCTTTCTTATAGTAGCTTTTTATTTTCTTTTGCAATGTAACTTTACCACTGGAAAACTCGAGTGCTGATGGAACAAAATGAATCTGCAGAGCATGCCAAAAGCAGCATTTCTCCACGTGCAAGCCAGATTTTTGCATGTGCAATATTAGCTTTAAGTAATTTTAGCCAAAAAAAAAAAAATCTGAAATCCATAATGACTTAACACATCTTAAGAGTAAAAGATGAAGAAAATGGATTGATAAACTATCTATCTCAATCTAAACTACTTTTGAAGTATGGGGAGCCTGATTCTAATGTCACTTTCCCACCAGCACATATCAAGAACAACACTGAACTCAACTGAGTTAAACCAATGTAAGACCAGTCCAAGTAAAATCAGAATCAAGCCCAGTAAATCTAACAAGATCTCACAGACATCATCTGAGATGGTGAACTATAACTCTATAATAAATATAATCACAAGCTCTGGGATCTGTACGTGTCAATTTAAAAAAGATACAAAGAGCGTTTCTGGCTTGCTGTGTGCCCAATGTTGTTATAAGAACAGCCTCGGCTTTATTATGCAGCCGTATGGTCAATAAGGAGATCATAGCCGAGTAATAGACTGCTGAAGCTCAGCCAGTCTTTATCGTTCAACAGCTGTCTGAGCTCACCTCATTGACATTTCGTTCTGACAACTGGGTATAATTTGATCAAACAATGCCTCAAAAACTAGGACAAATAAACCTGCTAAGCAACTGTAAAATACCTGGTTTTAAATAGTTTGCAAAAATAGGTACAGGGTAAGAAAAGAGAGTATCAATAAATAGGTCTGAATTCAACAGAGTTTGGAGTTGAAGAGACTCTAAATGTCTGTGGTTTCTTTATGGAAAAAAAATGGTGCTTTCAGACAAATGTGTTTTCTCTTACGGTCGTTTAAGTCTAAAACCAAACCAGGATCAAATAAAGAGCAAGCATCCACCTACATATTCCCTCAATAAACCACAAGTAATACAGAATAGAAAGCTGTGGTGGAACAGTAAAGTCAGTGGCAGTACAGTGTGGGTGGGACATGTTGCAACACAGCTTTGGTGTGCGTTATATACTGTAACTTGAACTATATTTGGTCCCTACCCATGGCAAAACTACATATCATCCATTGTTTAGCACTTTAGTAGGTGGAGGGTTTAATTTAAGTTACTGTCAGGCCATCCATTTCCTGAAAATATATATTACCACCCTGATTGGGCACGACTGTTTCTGTGAGACCCATTTCTTTTCCATAGTTACAGGTCTTTTGCTCATTGTCTTAATTATGGAATTCCCTGCTCTCAAATCATTATTGTCCCAACCTTTGGATTAAATTTTTGTCCAGTTTTTACATATACTACTGGGTATGACTTAGGGAAAGAGTCACATCATGTCCAATGTGGTTGAATGGCTTTAACTGTGAGATTCAGACCAGATCATGACACTCCTGCATTCTGAAAAGCTCTCTGATTCCCATAAAGAAATGCTAAAATATGCAGCATTGAGGCATAACCATTACCTAATGAGTCACCAGACCTCTCAACTGTATTGTGTTACATGGTACTTCATGTTTTAGTGCCACTTCTCACCAGGGTTGGCTCTACCATTTTTGCCGCCCCAAGCAAAAAAAAAAAAAAAAAAACGCCCGGACCGTGCTGCCCCAAAAATGGACGGAATGCTGCCCCTTAGCATGTGCCACCCCAGGCACATGCTTCCTCCGCTGGTGCCTGGAGCCGGCCCTGCTTCTCACTCCCTGAGGTGGGGTACTGCATCTGCGATGTTCTGGGCAACAGATAGAGCAGTGCCTGTAAGGAGGGTAGAATGGAGGAAGGAAGGAGAGTGCCTGCATGTGGCAGACTCCTTGCATGTGTGTGGTGACACCTCACCATACACGGGCACTGACAGGCACAGGGAGGAGTTGTGAGGGCCTGCTGCCAACACCACCACTTTCTTCCTGGCAAAGCAAGGAGCCGCTGCCTCTGTACATTCCAAAGCAATTGAAAGGTCTGTAAATGAGAGGGCAAAAACAGGGAGAAAGCAAAGATAAAAGCAAATATGGGGAGAAGAGGAAAAGTAAACAACAGAAGAAAACTGAGGAGGGAACAAAAGGAGCAAACAAAGGGTGAGCAAAGTAGGAGGAGCAAACCAGCGTTCCCCATTTTGGTCCTTGTCACAAGTTTTGATGACTTGTGTCCCATGTTGGCAAGTCTGAGTTAAAGTGAATCCGTAATTCCCAATTCACTTTAATATCGTGCAGTTTTGTTTATACATTTAATCTGTGTTAGCCTTGTAAGCAATATATTTACTACAATATGATGTTTGACATTGCCAGTCATAACCGACTTTGTAAGGGAGAACAGAAGTACTGGGTACTTGTTTGCACAATTTGAATCTACAACACATGAAATACTGTGTGGAGTGTACATTAATTAATCCCATCTTCAAAAATGCCATTTACATGAATGCCCCACACTTTGCAGTTGTTAAAACTAGTTAATATGAAGGTAAGCAATGAACATTAAAGAGAAGCACATTCCCAGACTAAGAGTTTAGGGAACCAGGAGCTCTTCTCTAACAATGAATTCATAATAATAATTAACATAGCCAGGGCCGGCTCCAGGCACCAGCCGAGCAAGCTGGTGCTTTGGGCGGCAATTTGAACGAGGTGTCATTCCGCCCAATTCTAGGGCGGCACGGCCGCTTTTTGTTTGTTTGTTTGTTCTGCTCCAGCCGCCCTGTAGGGGGCGGCGGCGCAGAGGACGGGAGCGCCCTGCAGCAAGCCCGGCAGGGCAGTCCTCGTCCTTCCCTCCCTGCCGACCACGGCAGGAGGGGCCACGTGGCAGCGCCCCGCTGTAGCCCTGGCCACCCCCTTCTCTCTCTCCCCCACCCGCTCCCTCCTCTTCCCCCCCCGCTAGCCGGTCCCCCTGCACCCGCGCTCCGGCGCACAGATCACTGGTTTTTGTTTTTTTTTTTGCTTTGCCGTTCTGGCCGCCCCGTTTTTTTTTTTTTGCTTGGGGCGGCCAAAAAGCCAGAGCCGGCCCTGAACATAGCCTGAAGTCCATTTGTCGGTTAAGATTCAAGTTATGGGAACAGAAGATTATAAAAATGTGTCAGAGTATCATCATAAGAAGTAATCTATGTGAATAGATTATTAGAAAAACATCCCACTGCTTCACAGAACGCCAACAGAGCAACCTCTGTCTAGAAGTAGTGTGATCAGCCATTCACATTATCATGAGCAATCAACCAAAGAGTTTTGAATAAGTTGCAACTTCAGGCAAAGCAGCAGGAAAACCTATAAAAGTATAAAATTACCATAATGCAGATGAAAAGTGGCAAAAGACACAAACAGGAAACAATTGCCTTGTTGGGCTGGTGATTTTTAGGAGATTATGCTGTAATAATAAAACTGGATAATAAAAGTGTTGTTACAGCCTTAGCTGAGCTCCCCCTTTGCAGACAGTCACCAGGCTTCTGGACCCAAAGCCTTGGATCCCATGTGCTCTTAAGCTTACTGAGTCTGAGCAGCATCCAGACACTGACTCTACAGCCAGCCTTTCAGGCACACTCCTGGGATACAGACTCTAATGCTGGAACCCCTTTCTGGAATGTGGGGCCCTGCAGCTCAGCTGCCTTAGGCCCCCAAGACAAATATGGATCTCTTAAGTCTCCCCAGTAACTTTTGTATGCCCTCTCCATAGCTCCAACCTCATGGGCACTCTGGATTCAAATTTCACCCTTTGGGGACTTCGTGACAGTTATAGCAAGTAACCCAGAGACTTTGCAAAGCACCTTTAAACCAATCCCACGTTACTGAAAGACAATGAACAAGAGAGAGACACAGATCTATGGAAAGATAAGCACTTGTCTCATTTTCCACATCCTTCCTCAGAGTTTTTTGTGTCTTAGAGTCTTCCAGGGAGTCCAGGATTCTTCTGCGCCCTCACTCCTCTTTCTGGTTTTGGTCTGTCCACCTTGAGAGTCTCCCTTTTATGAAGTTTGTTAGGTGAGCCCCACTGCATGGCTTCAAGTTTATTACCAGTTGATTTGTTGCTTAGCTCCAGCCCACCTGAAGTGCACATTGGGAAAACTGGTTCCTCCTAGGCTGCAGCAAGCTCATTTTCTTGGGTGCTTCCATTTGAATGGAAGACCATTCAGGCTGACAGCTCTTGATTGCTCTCCATTATTAGCCCTCCCACATGCAAGGATTCCCCCTAACACCTCCCAAGTGTGTCATCCCAAGATGGAGGCTATAGTGCCAAAGTGAAGGCTTAGTACAGTTTAACAATTAATATGCCCATTCAGCAAATAGAAGACATATAGAAACTTATACTAATCTGTCTCAAGGGTATCAAGGGAAAGCCCTGCTGATAAATTCAGCTCTGACATAAGAAAAAACAATATATAAAATACAATGAATTTGGTAAACATAGTACCCTTGATTTTGAAACTGCTGGTTGCTAGAATGTTAATGGCCAATTTTCCTTTTCTTCTGTTTGTAAACACAATATATTATATTTAGAAGGTCCTTTGTTGTTTGTGCAACAAAAATAGCCTAACTGTATCTGATAACTGTTTCCTGAATTTATTATTTAAATCTGATTCATCACAAAGAAGAACTGTCAAAAGGATCAAGACCCTTTGGGACACTTACACCAAGGTTGAGCCAGAATAGAAGGAAAAATGTGAATTAAATTAAGAATTAATAAACTGGAAATGGTGTATGTGCCTTTTTATGCAGAATATGCTTTTTTTTTTTTGCTTGTGGAACAGAAGGAATATTCTGTTATGAAAAACAAATAAAAAAGAACTAGGTGCACACTCACAAGCACTCCTAAATGTTTGTATTTTTGCTATTATGTTGCCTATTTTTCCTTTGCCTGGAGTGTTTACAGTTTTTATAAAAATGGAAAAGTCAATAAAAAGAATGATTAAAAATATTGCTTGTTGTGCTTTCCCCCCTTTAAGTTGTTGAACTGGCAGTGAGATTCTAATTTCTCTTAATTGTTCTTGGCTAGAGTTGAAGACCCACTGCAGAATCTGGATTAAATTTTCAGATACTCTATTCCTAGCTGGTCTGGCGGGACGTTGATATTCATGCACTGTGAATTTCATTGTCTAACTGGAGACCTAAGTTCAGTAAAAACTGCAAAGACTCTTGCTTAGTAAGCCATGAAGAGCTGTATGTTTAAAGTGAATATACAGAGCTGGGTGAATACTGAAAAACATTTTCTGATGGTAGAAATTCAAATGAATGAGCTTCAACTGTGCTCATATCATCTTTGTGTTCACTTTCCACAAATATTCTTGAAAACAAGTTTGTTGGCAGGAATTGTCACAGAAAAACAAGGAAATAAATGTATTGGGGAATATTTGTGGGAAGAGAATGTTAAATTTGTAATCATGTCCAGTTTCAGTTTCCCTATAGCTAGTATATCCTAATTATGGACTCAGTTCTGTTCCCATGCCATATGACTTCAATGTCAGCAGGATCACACTCTCTAAACCTCAATATTAATTCTCCTGAGGGGTGTTTACCACTGTACACTTTCCATTTGGTTCCTGTCGGAGATGATTACTGAGATGCTCTGTATATATAAAAATTCTCATACTCAACAGAACATGTTTGCAGTAGGGCTGGGCAAACTGTCCCTCTGTCTCCTTGACCTGATGCCAGCTACCTCCAATGCAATGTGATACAATATATGGCAATGTAGATGCTATCATGCAGCGATGCATGTTCATGTCTTCAGTTGGAAAGTAGAGGAGGACAATCAATTCCAGTCCTCCTTTGCCCCCTAGAAAAAGCATAAGGTCGGAAGAGAGCAATGATCTCTACATGTTGCTTTGTGCCTTTGAAAAAAGAAATGCCCCCAAAAATCAGTGAAATAGGAGTGTGAAACCATGTCTTGCCTTGCTTTGGTGACCTGTGATGCTGGCACAAGGATGTAGGAGAACTCAAACATGCCCAATGATTGCAGAATTTGTTTATACAGTCTACAGTAAAAAGAGACATTGAAGAAAAATAAATGGAAAGATAAAAGCCTGAATGTTTAATTTGAAAACAATCTGTTTATTTTCTATCACAATTGAAAAATAGCCTAAAGAACTATTCCTATTTCTAACTGCCTAAGGAATTCATTCATGTGAAAATATGTCATCCCTGAAGCTGGCTTAGGGTGAAATTTTCCTCTGAGATCCATATGATAATATCCAATGTTGCTATTCTGTGCTCACTACCCAGAACACGTGGGAACCCCTTTCGGCATGGATAATAATCTATCCACACCGATAGTGAAGTACAATACTTCCATTCATATCCAAGGAGAGAATTTTGCCCTTTCAGGGAGACATGGGCTGATTTGCTGTGAAAGAGAAAGCTGTACAAGCTAAAGCTGCTTTAAAAGTTATGCTTCCAAATCGCTGGGAAAAGATACTTTTTTGGACTCACATTTCAAGCTTAGGTTAGCCACCTAGAGCGCTGATTATTTTGAAAGTTTCCAGTGGTGTAAATG